>NC_056729.1:920544968-920814968 GCF_019279795.1 Protopterus annectens
GGGTCTTTCAGGAATATTCAAATAAGGGACTAACCTCTAAGCTTTGGGATTGGGTCCTTGTTTTTCCATCTCCCAGATTTTCCTTCAATCAGCTCCAATGGAACCTCTGACCTTTGTCTGCAACTGCCTTTAAATAATTGCCCTGTTGAATGTAATGTATTAGAACAGTATACCTCTCAACTGTCCCTGATTTTCAGGGACGTCCCTGATTTCGACTCAGATTTTAACTCTGTCCCTCGTAATCCCTCCTAAAACTAGTGACATTTGGAGGAAAGGTGGTGAATTACACTTAATGAATAATGACAATAATTAAGAGTTATAAACTTCTTTTACTTCAGAAAATATGTATTAATTCATATGCTCTGATTCTGTCTATGTCTCAAGTTAATAGCACTAATATTTTAAAAGTGTCCCTGATTGTCCCTGATTTTTGCTTGACTTGTCCCTGATTCTGTTGAAATTTGTCCCCAATTGGTTGAGAGGTCTGCCATCTACCTGCTTAACTGAATAAACTAATGGAAACTTCCACAACATGTCTTTATTCCACCCACACGGCGGGTTATCAGAGACAGTTTCTCCTAGATCTGCCAACTAAAACATGACTTTATCCAGATTAATCTTTTATACTCTGTTTCTTGTTAGTTCTGTCACCCTCTGGGTCACAAGCGGGATATCAGACTTCACTAGAGCCCTCTGAATTACCTTTGTTAAGCTACCAAACACTTAGCTTCCTAAGTCACAGCCAAAAGATTGTACAGGATCAAGACTGTAGATCCAAGCTTGTAGTGAGACACAAATGTAAGGACAGTAGACCAAGTTGCTGCAGCACAAATTTCTTCATTCGGAACTATACACATAAAAGCAGTAAAGATATAGCCCTTGCCAAATAAACATTTGATTTCTTGTGTAAGGTCAGTCCCAACTTGTCACAGGCAAACAGAATACAATCAGAAAGCTATACACATAGGCCCAATTTAACTTTGGAGAAAGCAAGAAAGAGCTGTTCACATTTCTTGATATTTTTAATCCTGTGCATATAAAATCTGAGTTGCCTGTGAACATCTACGTTTCCTTTATTAGAAAATTTTAGAAAAGAATACTGGTAAATTTATAGTCTAGTATAGGTTCCCTTTGGATACCACCTTTGGGAGAAAGTTTGGGTGTGCTCTCAAACCTTACGGAAAATGATACAAGGAGGTTTACAGGACAATGCATGCAGCTGGGGAATCCTTTTCATGGAACTAACTACCACCAGAAAAATACAGTTTTCCAAGAAAAGAATTCCAGATCTGCTGTGGCTGCTTATTCAAAAGGAGCCCAATTTAAGGCCTGTAACATGACAGTTATGTCCCATGACTGGATCTCTTATAGGAGTCCTCAACAAGAAGGTTCCCTTTAGAAAGGCCTTTGAAATTTTAACTTGAAGCTATGGGAGTTTGACTGTGTCCAGTGTGGAAATTGGAAATAGCTGCATACTGGACCTTGACCAATGACAGCCTGGAGCCTTTTTGGAGTAGATCTAACAAGCAGTTCATTATGGAAGGAAGAGGCACTAAAAAAGGATCTATTCCTCTGGAAGAAGTCCAAATAGAAAACCTTTTGTACTTGCTGAGATTAACTTTCCTGCTATTTTTATTTTGTGATGCTTATCAAATATGGATCACTGAAGCAGATAGTCTGACAACTCTCATTACCATTAAAATTGGGAGAAACTACAAGGTTAACTTCAACATCTTAAAATCCGGGAGAGGCTGCCTATATGGCTGACTTGGGAGGTCTGGATGGCAATCCAAAAATCAAGGGAAGATGTACTAGATAAAACCAAAAGGAAGGGGAACCAAACTTGTCATGGGCAAAAGGGCACAATGAGGATTACTCTAGCCTTGCACTTTCTGAATAAAATTCGTTAGCAATGCTAAGGGAAATGGCACACAGAAGAGCTGAGGGCCAATTGTGGACTAAGACATCCCTCACTGACTGACCCTCTGGAGAGATTAGAGCAAAGTAACTGCTGCACTTTTTGTTTAGGTATAAAGCAAAATGACTACAGCAAGGTTGGCTCCAGTAGCTGAGGATTTGAGTCACCAATGCCCGAATGAGGGACCATTCATAAAGCAGAAGAATGGACCTGCTCAACTTATTAGACAGAACACTGGAAGTCCCCAGCATGTATGCTGATACAAGAAAGCAATGGGAAAAGATTGCCCACTGTCGCACACTCATGACCACCCAGAAAAAATGGATATCAGCGGGATCCCCCTTGCTTGTTGATAAACCAGACTACTGCCATGGTGTCAATCTGGAATGAAATCATACCCTTGGGGAGAGAGAGAGAGACCTGAAAAGCTTGCAATGCTAGGAGGACTGCTTTCATCTCAAAAACACTGATGTGAAGACTGGCCTCCATGTGCAACCACGAACCATGGATACCATCCCCTTGAAATGCCCTCTCCCCCACCCAAAGAAGAAAACATCTATATTACTGTGGCCATCAGTGGAGACCAGGAGAATAGTTAGCTCGGAGTACTGGAGAGGTCAACCACCACTTGGAGTGAGTTCGGCAAATGGTGTTGGACAAATCTGAGCATGTAGAGGATGTGTTAACTGGAACCACTGCACGGATAGGGTCCACTGAAGACCTTTCGCATAGTATCTGGCTATAAGAACCAACCAATCACTAAAGCCAGTAAGCTTAACAGACAAACTTGAACAGCTAACTGACAAAGGGATGTGACCCTGGACTCTGGGAGCTTGGCTATTTGAGTGATCGTATTCAGGTAGCATCCGATAAAACTCCTTTTGTTGTGTAGGTGTCAACTGGCTCAGTGTGCAATGGACTGCTATCCAAACTGTCTGTGCAAGTTTGAGCAAAAAATCCTGTTGCTGGACCACAAGATCCCTGGTTGGAGCAGTGAGAAGTCAATCATCTAAGTATAGGAACACCCAGAGCACCAGCAGCCGGAGATACCCTGCCACCACTACCATGACCTTGGTGACCCCACCTGGGAGAACTGTGGCAAGACCAAAGGGCAGTGTCTTGAACTGGAAAGCCTGGTTATCTTGATACAATAGGCATCCTGTGTGATATCTTAAAACTCCTGTAATGGAGGCCCATGTGATATATTCAACTGACCCCTTGAGGACATCAACTGTTTCAGCTACATGGCTTCTGAATGTCCTTAAAGCCAAACCAGCTACCTCTCTACCTCAACTATCTCTTGTTTTATCCGCTACCTCTCCAACAATCTGTAAATGGCTCACCTCACTATCTCCCTTCCTCCCCATCACGATGAAAGTTCAAGGTTCTATTCTTGGTCCCTTACTGTTCAACATCTTTACTAACCACCTCCACACTTCCTGTCCTCACTGAAACCTCATTCAATATGCAGATGGCGCCACCATCATCTCCACCACTGACGCCCTCTCTGACATGCTCACCATCACCCAACATTCCATCAACTCTATTGAAAATTGGCTCTTTTACAACCAACTCATCCTCATTCCCAAAAACACCAAAATCCTATTTCTCCCCGAAGCACTCTCACACTTCACTCACCTTCACTATAACCTCTCTTAACACCGTTATTAATGTTGAAACACACACTAAGCTTCTTGAGACAATTACAGATCAACTCAGTCAACCTCCATGTCCACCACTGTATAAAGAAAACCCACCAAAAACTTGGTTTACTCTACAGAAATAATAAGTTCCTAACAAAGGATTTGTTGATCTCTCTTGCCTATACCTATCTTCTCCCTAATCTCCTTTATAACTCACACCTCCTAACTTGCACACCAGTCTACTAGCTAAACTTGAAACCACAACAAAATAGCCAGGTTTGCAGCTAATCAGACCTCTTACTCTCATCACCGTCACTTACTTTAGGCTTTAAATTAGAGTTCCCCAGTAAACTACTATCCTCCCAACTTCTTATAATTTATTCCATATTTATAAGTCCTTCTGCCCAGGCATCTCCGACAGGCCAAAATCTATATAGCTACAATCCTGCCCTATCCTGGAATAAGGTTCTCTTGACCATCAGAAAAATACACACACACACACATGAATTCAAAAAGGCCCTCAAAAAATATCTACATTTATATAACCAAAGATAACGAAATAACCCCCCCACAGTACAACATCCTTAGACTGGACCGGATCTCCAGGAAAGGTGGCAGGCTCTACTATACAAGTCTACCCTAACAATAACAATTGATACCCAACAGTCATCCCCATTTGGCAAGGCAAAAATTCTCATCACCAAACTAATAATAAACAAAAATAAATGCAGATACATTGTCTGCACTTATATTCCACCTGGCAAGAATGTTAACACTCTAGAAAATATCTTGCATTGGCTAGCTTCTAACTATCTCCAGGAAACCATTGTCTTGGGGGACTTTAACATTGATTGGAACACCTGTTCCTCTGAAAACTCCCTCCACCCATTTAAACCTCCACGGGTTTACTCAGATCATTGCCACACCCACCAGATTTAGCAAAAAATAAGAGTCAAAGATAATAAATATCCTCAATTGGATACTTATTAACAGCCACCCCCAAAAGGTACATTACCCAATGATCTAAGTGAGCACTGCCTTACCTATATTATTAGGCTCAAAGCAGACATTCCCAACCAGCCCACCTACAAAACTATAAAACGTCAGGAACTTTAACCTTGACAACTTCCAAAAAGAACTCAAAGCATGTAATTGGAATGTCTTGAAACGACTCCCATTACAAGAAGCAGTTGAGTACTTCAATACCAAATTTCTGGCTATCCTTAACCACCATGTTCCTATCCGTACCATCCGTGTAAAAGCCATAGTTGCACCGTGGCTATCTAAAGAAATAAAAACCAAAATTAAACTAAGAAACAATGTCTGGGCCAGGTGGCATGTTACCGAAGCCCCTGACCAGCAGCTTAGGAACCAGACCAAAAACAATCGGTAATTCTAGACAAAAAAAAAAATCACTACACCCTCCTACAACAAAAATATCTGCTAAAACCTCAAAAGTTCTGGGGTGGTATTAACAATCTTCTTCACTCAGGCCATTCCGCCACTCCTACCCCATCAGCTGCCCTTGATAAATCCCCTGCTGAAATTGCAAACAGCTTCAACTCCTCCTTTACTGAAACTATCCAGTCTCTAGCTACCCATCTCACTCCATCTGACACAAACACCAGCTCTGGCACATCGAACCCTGATCCACACAGCACCCAACCCACCTTTAACTTTCAAATCGTAGTTACCAACCTGATCCGGACCTTACTCAAAAAGCTAAAACTTACTACACTAGCTGCAGACCACCCCCCAGCTGAATATCTTCAAAAAGCAGCTGATGCCATAGCACTTCCCATTTTTATTTTGATCAACAGATCCATCTCAGAAGGATCCATCGCAGCAATATGGAAAATATCACATATTATACCTCTCCATAAAGGAGATAGTTCCACAGAATTATCTAACTTTAGACCTATAGCCATTCTTTCACCACTAGCTAAAATCATGGAAAAATGCATACACAAACAAATCATGCACTCTTATTCAAAACGGAAAGCTCGCCGACTCTCAGCACAGCTTCAGGCCATTCCACAGTACCAGCATGGCTCTTCTACCTTTCTCCGTCATCAATCTTCATCGTAACAACAAACTATCTTCAGCACTCTTCCTAGATCTCTCAAAATTTTCATCAGTTTAGACCAACACACAATACAATGGTTTCACTCCTACCTAAACAGTAGACAGCAGGCTGTCTTATGGCAGAGCAAGCTGTCATCCAAACTTCCTCTAACCCTAGGTGCCTCACAAGGGTCCATACCAGGTCCCCTTCTTTTCTCTATCTTTATCAATGATCTGCACAACACCATCCCAGAAGCCACCTGCATCCAATATGCAGATGACACAACGCTAATATGCTCCACCTCCTCTCCTACACAACTTCCAACCCTCACCCAGACCACTTTCAGCACGGAAGAAACATGGCTAGCTAATTGCAGCCTGCTTCTAAATCCCAACAAAACCAAGCTACTACTTTTCTCCCCTAACCATACAATTCCTCCTCCTTCCTTCATCAAATCTAGCAATGGTACCATTATCTCCCCTGATGACCATACAAAGCTTCTAGATGTAATAAAAGACAACCACCTTAAATTTGATAAACATGTCAATCACACTACTAAGCCCATCAACAAAAAACATGGCTCCCTGTACACAGCCAATCCTTTCCTCACCCCCCCCCTAGGTAGGGTAGCTTTTGCAAGATCACACCTCCTCTCTACCCTTACGTATGCCTCCCCTGTACTCACCAACCTATCCAAAACCGATCTCCACAAATTATCAGGATGTTACAATCATATAGCCAGCTTTGCTACAGGCATGGCTTTTAGGACCCACCATTGCCAGAACCTCAAAGCACTGGGATGGCTAGCGTATCCTACCCTTCTACAGTTCAACCAGCTTATAGTAGTGCATAAAATACTCCATCAACCTGATAACAACCCTGCCCTCAAAAATATTCTCACCTCTCATAGTGCCCCTAGGCCATTACGCTCAGCTGATAAACTAAGGATACTGACCCAAAAATCCAACAACTCTGCAGGCGATGCTATATTTGCCAACTCTACCAGTAAAATCTGGAATCTGCTCCCTACTACCATTATCAAGGAAACCTCACTACCCCTATTTAAAAGAGAACTCAAAAAATACCTCACATCTCATTGGCTATGCTCTTGTTCTAAACCCAACAACTTCACTAATACATGTCTTGCTACCCAACCTGCTGTTTAGCCAAGTATCTATGCCTCATAGCATTTGAATGTCTAAGCATTATGAATTATAAGATCCGATTGTATTCTATGTTCACATTTTCTGATGCATCTTTGCCAATCAGATGCAAGTCTGCACATTGTGTATATTGATATCTGCCTGTATTCTTTGTCTATATTTTTCTAAACATGTCTACCAGAGTTTATCACTCAGTGATGTATGTACTGTCTTTTTTGGTATATGGAGCTTTTCTCCCCGGGACTCCGCTGAAAATGGACATATATCCAGTCGGACTATCCTGGTCAACAAATGTAAAATAAAAATAAATAAATCTACTTAACACTCTGACATGCCACTGTAATAACCCTGTTTGAACTTCCTTCACCTAACATCCTCAAATCTCAGTCTCCCTAACTTCTCTAACTACAACCGCATTACTGCTCTTCTACTTCCTCTAAATTTCTCTATTTTGGGCTCCCATACTCTTTTTTCTCGACTTGTTGCTACTGCTCTGCCTACCTCCATCACCTTACACCTTCTCACTAAACTTCTGGACTTCACACTGAATTTCCTCTCTACCTTTTTGTTTCCTTCATTGTACATATAAATTGGTATTTTGTATAGCTTCTCAACTGCTTTCAGCAAATTCAGTACATTGTCAATTAAGAGCATTATTGTTTGTAAGCATGTGTATTCAACACTTTGTACAAAAATTACAACATTACAGAGAGAATAAACTATTTTTGCAAAATTACTGTGTACTACTGTGGAGCTTTTCTCCCAGGCCTCCACTGAACAACGGCTGTAAGCTCAGTCAGACATTCCAGGTTAACAAATGTCAAATAAAATGAACATAACTCGGGAACACAGCAGCTATTGGATCCAATAACATCTCAGGCTGTGTACTATATGAGCTCCAACAAGAATTAGCACCACCATTGGGTACTCTCTTCACAGTCTAAGCACCGGCTTCATCTCAGCTGAATGGAAAACGGCCACCATTATTCCCTTGCATAAAGGTGGTGCTGCAACTGACCCCAGGAATGTAGACCTATTAGTCTGACTAGCCTTATCTGCAAGGCCATGCAGTGAATCATGGAACTCAACAAAGATATACACAAGCTCCAAACAATTGACCCCATTTAGTTTGGATTTGTCAAAGGGAGATCATGCCTGTTAAACTTGGTGGACTTGTAGACTTCTTCGAGACAGTCACCAAGGTCCTGGACAAGGGGAAATCTGTGAATACAGCCTACCTAGACTTAGCCAAGGCATAGGACACCATCCCCCATTCAGGCATCACTGACAAATTCACCCAGCTAGGTATCAACTTTTGTATTGTTAGATGGGTTGCTAACTGGCTCACTGACAGAACCCATACAGTCAAAATATGAGAGTCCGCCACCAACAGCAGACCTGTAACTAGGGGTGTTCCACAGGGATCAGTCCTAGGCCCACTACTGTTTGGAATCTAATTCTCCAAAGTACAAGCAAAAACTAAAGGTCTGAGGCTGACAAAGTTTTTTTGATGACTGCAAACTGGGAGTGGTCATAGAATCTTCAAATGATATAAACATCGTACAAGAGGGCCTTACCCAAACAAATAATTGGTGCCAAGTCATGGGCTTAAACACGAGGCAAAAAAAATTTATTATCATTGTCCCTTTCGATAACCCGCTAACTACCACATCAATAGCAACACCTTAAGTACGCACTCAGTGGTGAAGACCTAGGCATTCAGGTTGACAGCAACCTCACCTTTGACCACCATGTCTCCACAGTGCTAAGAAGGGCATTGCCTACACAAAAAAAAGAAGTTATAACCTCCCTGTACTCTTCCTTCATCAGGCCTTGAGTACAACGCCCCTTTTGGTACGTACCATTCCAAGCACCTGCAGCAATTGGAGAGACTACAAAGGTTCCTAAAGGAAAATTCTAGGTCTTCAGCACCTGTCCTATATGGATCGTCTGACATCACTGTCACTTTATTCTGTTTTATACAGACTACTCATAGGCGATCTCTGCCTTGCATACAAGGCAATCTCTGACCCTGTTTTATTGGAAATGCTGCATCTCCGCAAGTCAAATGGTACACAAGTAAATCGCAAGACCTTAACCTGGTATGCGACATTAAGAAAACCTGTCCAAGGGACAGATTTGTCTCCAAGAGGTTACCACACCTTTGGAACAGACTCCCACTTAATGTCAAACATAGCACCTCACTGGCTCTCTTCAAACACAATCTAGACGAATGGATGGGTAACCGTAAATTCACCCCGGGGTGTTCCACCTGTGACAGGAGCAATAGGTGCTGATTGGGGAAATAAAAGGGTAGAACCTGGCTACACTTGTAAGGGCCTTAGGGCCATTAGCCTAGTAACTTCCTATGATTCTATGTTCCAGGAGTTTTCTGTACTTGCAACTACATTTATATATTTTTCCACGTCTTGCCATCTCCTCTGATCCTTCTCCTTACAGTGCTTTTGTTTCTTGGCACATTCAGTTGCTACCTGATGTGTCCACTTCTGGTTGGTTTTCCATTCCCACTTATTTATTTTACATTTGTTGACCGGGCTAGTCCAACTGGATGTCCATTTTCAGTAGAGGCCCGGGGAGAAAAGCTCCACAAAACACACCATCAATTATACTGTGTGACATTTACAAATGCATGTACATTTACAAATATTTTGCCACTCATTTACATTTCATAGCATTTCTGTAAACAGAATCATGGTACATTTCAGCTATGGTTAGCCATTCAAAGATATCTCTAACAACATTTTTAAGTATAGGAGCACACTCTCTTTGCAGTTAACCGAAAAGTAACTAGGTTATACAGGTATGGTAATTAATACCCTGAGAAAATTGAGGTAGTCAGTCAGGGTTAGAACAAGGGCATAACCACTGCGATTTAAGGTATGGTTTCAATTTGCTTTTAAAATAGTGTTGTTGAAAAAAGGAAGGTTAGGTCTCTGGGGAGGGAGCTCCAGGTTTTGCCCACAGTACTATCGAACAATGAGTCACCAGCCAAATTGTTAGTTTTACCCATTTGTACAAGTAGTTTATTTGATGAGCATAGGGTCTTTAAGTCATAGGGGGTGATTAGGTTTGTAAGTATTGGTGTGTTAATAGGTTGGTACAGGATCTTGTGGGTTAAATAGTAGTAGGTTTGGCAACTCTAGCCATCCTAGCTGCTTAAGATTATCGCAATAATGGGTTCTGAAGGCTGACCCAGTTGCAAATCTGGCAATATTACTGTAGGAGGTTGCAACCTTGTTCAGGTTGTTTTTACATAGTTTAGTATATATATAGGTGAGGCATAGAGAAGGGTAGAAATTAAGTGGGTACGGGCAATGGTAATCCTGGCTAGTGGAGTCAAAAAGGGTTTAATCCTGTACAGGGATCCTAATTTTTTGTTGACTGTTTTTATAGTACTGTTAATATGGGAATCAAAGGTAAGGTTGTTGGCAATTAGTACTCCAAGAAATTTAGTAGTAGACTCAGGAGATATAATAGTACTATTGCTTGATGTGACAGTAAAGTTGTGGGGAGGCCCTACGGGTGGGAGTGAATAATAGCAGTTTTGCTTTTTTGGGGTTCAGGATGAGACATCCGTGTATAAGCCATTTCTCAACTGTATTAAACACATTTTGGGTTAGGGACTGTAGGTCAGACGGTGAAGTGGCAGAGCATATTAACGTGGAATCATCCACATATTGGATACAAGTAGCTTGAGGTATTACAGAATATAGTTCATTTATAAAAATAGAAACTAGTAGAGGGCCTAATATGGAGCCTTGAGGGACACCAAGGGCAATTGGGAGGTGGGATGATGTTGTTCTCCCATAGGACAGCATGCTGTCTGTTGCTTAGTAGGATTGGAACCATTGGATAGCCAAGTGTGTCTAGAGACAGTTTTTTGAGTATGTTTATGAGTAAGTGGTGGTTAACCATATTGAAGGCTAAAAGATCAATGAAGAGGGCTGAGGATAGAGTGTCGTTGTTGCGATTCTTATTAATACAGTCAGAGAAAGATAAGAGAGCAGAGGTGGTGCTATGAAATGGCCTAAAACCATGTTGGCAGTTGGCTAGTAAGTTATTTTCTATTAGGTGGTTTAACAACTGTTCATGAATGCATTTCCCCATGATTTTTGCCAGGGGAGATATGGCTATAGGCTGCAATACATTATGCAAGAGGATAATGTGTGAAATTTTCCAGATTGATGGGATAGTTCCTTCAGTAATTGTTCTATTAATCAGGCTGGAAATTGGGTAGGCTATGGCTTTTGCAGCTTTTTGCAAGTATTCTGCAGGTAGTAGGTCTGTAGAGAGGGTGGCAGGTTTAAGCTTTTGTATAAGGGCACAGACAAGGGATGTAGGAACAGGTTGAAAGTGAAATGATGGGAGTGGGTTAGTGATGGAGGTAGTTGCTGATGAGGTATCGGGGGATAGCTGGTTGGCAAGAGATTGAATGGTCTCTGTGAAGAGTGTTAAGGTATTGGCCATTTGCTTGGGATTATCGTGATCAGAGCCTAAAGGGATGGGTGTGACTGAACAAGCTGGGTTTAAGAGTTTGTTGATGCCTGACCAGAATTTTTGTGGTTTGTTGGAGCTCAAAGTAAAAATTTATTTTGTCCAACAATATGGCTTTTTTTTGTTTCATTTCTTAGCTGTCTACACTTTAATTGATCTGCAGGGGTTTTAGTAGAAGGCTAGTTGGCCCAGTGTTTGTTTCTAAGGAGGATTTTTTGTTTGGTAGCTTTTGAGAGCCATGGGGCTGGTTGAATCCTGGCTCTAATTGTACGTGTTGGTGCACGGTAGTCTAAAATGGCTAGAAATTTAAAAGTATTTTACTGTTTCCTCTAGAGGTAGGTTTTTCAGGGGTGACCAATCACATGCCAAAAGCTCTTTTCGAAAACTGTCAGGGTTAAAATTCTTGTTGGTCCTTATTGTCCTATAGGTCGTTGGGTTTGGAATGTCACTCGTATCCGATTACGAAGGTGAGTGGATGGTCACATATCTTCGGGGAGGGTCCCTACTTTGTAAGTTTGGTGGTGACCATTTGTGAGAATCCACTAAGGTGCTTTCCTTGTTATTAAGTTTATTGTTCCTTGCAGGTGATGTAATGGTTTGAGTAAAGCCATATAGGTTAATATGAGTAGGCTGCTGTTCAGAGGTACAGCTCCTCCAGTTGATATTAAAGTCACCAAGCACTATGGTTTCTTGTGGGTATGTATTAGAAAGCCAACTAAGGATATCCTCTAGAGTGCTAGAGGTATTACCTGGGGGGGGGGGGGGGGAAGACAAACACAGATGATGTAGATGGCTTTACATTTATTAAGTTGCAATTTGGAAATAAGGATTTCAGCCTTACTCATTAGTGGAGGTTTAGAGTCCATAGGAGTCATCTGTAATCCAGAGTTGTATAGCACAGCTACTCCCCCACCCTTCTTAGCTTTACGGTCTAGTCTCAAGATATTGTATCCGGGTGAAATAATCTCATTATCTTGCGCTGCTTTTTTGAGCCATGTTTCAGTGAGACATAGGATGTCAACTGAATGTACATCCCTGAGAGAATGTAGGTGGGAAACTTATTATTTCATAGGTTCATAGGGTCATACTAGGCTATCTGCCCAAGGGCATTTATAAGCCTAGCCCACAGTTATGTGGCTTTCGCCACCCCTTTAGTTTGAATAAAACTATGCCTATTATTTTGCTGTGCCTCTGTCAAGCAGCGACACTGAAGTAATCCCTGGGGTATATCTGCGATCTCCCATCCATTGGTCAAGATTCCTCTTGAACAAGGCCAGCGAGGTGCTCTGCCTCGCATGTACCGGGATTTTGTTCCACAGCATAGGGAGTCTCTGGGTGATGAATCTGTCCCTCCAGCACGTTCTATTAATAACCGTGTCAAGGTTTAAGTCTCCCGCCCTTGTGGTTCTGAGGGATCTAGATTTTTTGAGGTGAAGCATATTCATCAAATCTGGGCTTGACATGGCCTTATATGTCAGGCACAGGTCACCTCTGAGCAAGCGGTATGAGACTGAATAGAGCTGGAGTTCTTTCAGTCGGGCAGCACAAGACATATTTTTGAGACCCTTTATCCTTTTGGTGAGGAACTTTTGGGGCCTTTCCAGCTGCTGCAGGTGTCGGGTCAGATGCATTCCGAATGGGGCATTATCATAGGTCTAATGAGTGATGAGTACAGGGGGACGATGACCTCCCTTGATCTAGATGTGAATCCCTTCATGATCAGGTGGGCAATGTAGAAGATTTTCCTAACTACTTTAGCAACATGAGTGTCAAACGAAAGGCTACTGTCAACCTGGGTCCCCAGATCCCTGATGACTTCTTCTGTGCTCAGTGGATTGCCACCTATATGGTAGATAGGGGTAACCTTGTTTTTCCCGAAGGGTATGACTATGCATTTCTTGGCGTTTAACTTTAGGCCATGGCTCTGGCACCAGTTATCCGTCTCTGTGAGGCCCTTCTGAAGGATATCTGTGTCAGATGTGTTTTCGACTACGGCGCCCAGTTTGCAGTCATCTGCAAACTTTGTCAGCCATAGCTATCCTGTGTTTGCTTGTACTTCAGAAAAGTAGATGCCGAACAAGAGTGGACCCAGGACTGAGCCCTGTGGGACACTTGTGACCGGCTTCGAGTCTGACATGGCTCCAGCAACTCTGACCCTGTGGGTTCTGTCACTTAGCCAGTTTGCAACCCATCTTGTGATGTATGGGTTTACATTCAAGCTGATGAGTTTTACCTGAGTGGGGTATTGTGTCGAAGGCCTTTGCCAGGTCGAGGTAGGCTGTATGGACTGCCTTTCCCTCATCAATGGCCTTGGTGACTGTCTTGAAAAAGTCAACCAAGTTTAAAAGGCATGATCTGCCTTTGACAAAGCCAAACTGGGTTGGATCCAAAGTCTGCAAGTTCCCTATGTCTTTATTTAGGAGTTCCATTATGATCCTCTCCATGGCTTTGCAGATTAGGCTTGTCAAGCTAATGGGACGGTAATTTCCAGGGTCGGTGGAGGCACCACCCTTGTGAAGTGCTCTGAATATTAAGATGAGCTATCAAGAGCGAGTTAGAGGGTCTGGTGAGCAATTGTGTGTTAACAGGAGTTGGGGTAGAGTCTGGTCCAAGATTTGGGTGGTCATCACCATCTATTAAGGGGTGGACTTGTATTCTCATTGCAAGTTTTAAGAGTCTATATAATAGGCTGAGGAATCTCCTAGCTCTTGGACTATATAATTTAATACAAGTCAATATATGATATTTAGCTGGTAGGTAGTTTGTTGTGCTGGGTGTGTTTGTATGGCTATGAGGGACTACAAGTATTGGTGTGGAGGTTTGCCTTATGGAGTAATGAAATCCTAGGCAGTTAAGGTATATAGAATGTAAGTAGGTAAGGTATAGAAAGGAAAGGTAGGAGTGAGATTAAGAGTAGGATCTTTGGGAATGGTAAGATAGATGTAGGTAGCATAATGGAGGTATTATTTATAGGTTAATGTATAGGGATAAGTTCTGACTGTGATCTATGTTAAAGACCAGTGGGAAGTGGGTTATATCACTTTAAAGAGGTGGATCCTGTAATTGGTTGTCTGGATGGGGTGTGTGGTTATGGAGTATAAATGAGAAGTACTGGGGGCGAGTGGGAATTGGGGGCAGGGTAGGGGAGCGGAGTGAGCCCGCAGGGCGAATGGAGTGAGTAGAGCCAGTGAAGGACTAAACCCTATGAGAACAATCAGTGGAGTGCTGACTGCTAAGGTAAGTTTAGGGAGAGATGGTAGGGAGGGTAGATTGAGTGATATTCAGTAAAAAGTAGAAGGATAGAGTGGGGCTGCAGGAAAGATAAGTATAGGAAATACTGGATGCCTAAGAGTTATAGATTGAGATAGTAAGGTATATGTTCAAGGAGATTAGTCCTGGGAAAAGGGTGTTACCTAGTGGGCAATAGGACATATTGCAAGCGTGGCTACTCATAGGGGCTAGCAGGTCTAGAAGTAAAAGGAGGGGAAAAAAAACAGGAGAAATATGTAGAGGCTATAAGAGGGGAAGGTATGATAGTTGGGAGAAGAG
The DNA here is from genome assembly GCF_019279795.1 of Protopterus annectens. NCBI lineage: Eukaryota > Metazoa > Chordata > Ceratodontiformes > Protopteridae > Protopterus > Protopterus annectens. Next base: position 920,559,822 of record NC_056729.1, read on the forward strand.
AAGGCTTTGGCTGCTGGCTGTCCTGGCTAGGGAGTGTACGTTAAAACCTGTAATTTACTTTCTTTTATTATTGTAAACAAGTCTATTCATTACACACAAATGTTCTAGTAGACATACTTTGTTTCCTTGAAGGAATGATGCTCAGGGAGACGTTTGGCTCTATCCTTAGCTTAGGGAAGAGACAGCAGTTTTTAGGTAAAAATAAGTTTCTTGGTCATCAGATAGGGCAATTTCCCAATCCCTAGTACAGGACAGGCAGGTTGGAGAGTTTGTTTCCTTGAGGAAAGGAGCTCAGGGAAAAGCTTGGCTCGATCCTTAGCTTAGGGAAGAGGCGGCAGTTTTTAGGCAAAAATATGGTTCTTGGTCATCAGATAGGGCAATTTCCCAATCCCTAGTACAGGACACTAGTACACTTGACACAGATATGCTTCTGATATACTAAGGAGGGAAGTCATCTTAGACTTATTCTCTTCATGTATCAAAACTTTCACCATGTTTTGATCTGATGAGGTCAGCAGATACGCATGCAGTCCTATGACTGCAGATCTAGACATGTAATCAAATTTCAAAGAAGCCCATACCCTCCTTCCGAGAGAGGTGTATGTAAACTTGGTATACAATGATTTTTATAAATCATTTGACAAGTGTGAATCATTTTTCTTTTTCCTATACAACTGATCCAATACCCTCTGGAGCCATCACCCCAAAACTGTAAGTTAGAACAGGAAGAGCAAATTGGTTTATTGCTTGGACTTTGTCCCTTAATGTCAGGGTTGCTTTCAGTATTAATTTTAGTCTCCTAAAATATTCATTACTGGAGTTTTTTCACATTTGTTCATGCTTTATTGTTGATCCTTCATCAATTCCCACATTTTTATACATTTGCTCATGCTCAGGTTACTTTACATCACACTCTTAGCCCAAACGAATATTTTGTGCTGCAGCTTTCCTTCTTTAAATCTTACTTTTGCACATATATCAAGACCAAATGACATTCTTGTTTCGACAGAGAAAGCTTTGATCACTTTGTGCTTTCAGCTCCTCATCTGATGAAGTATACAGTTTTAAATCACCCACAAAAAGATAAGTCTTTACACTTGGTTGTTTTTTGGCAGCCAAACTGTAACCATGACCTAATCTGTTAAGTAGACAGGTTAAGGGTAAGACGAGAGCAACAATGACAAGGTCACCCTGGAATACACCCATCTGAACTTCATCCCTGGGACAATAACGTGCCCTGTATCATGGCTTAGCTGCAAAGTGGTTTGTTACTGAAATGTAATTGATCAAAGTAGGGTGCATCTGTAAGCACTCCATTATCCACAAATGTGGGATGCTTTCAAATGCTTTTCTTGTAATCTATCCATGCTTAGATTCTTCCCCTTTTTTCTGCAATTCATAGTTATGACTTTATTTAACAACAAATGATCCTTTGTTCATTAGGACTTTCTCTTGTTACCCTTTTGTTCTATTGCAGTGGTAGAGTATCTTCTGTTTTTTTTTTTTTTTTTTTTTTTTTACACTTTCTCCCTTCTCCCTTTTGGGTTTCTAATACCATGATGGGGACTGACCACATTCCTAACTCAAAGTTCATAAAAATTAATATTGTTTCAATCTTTCATGTCAGCCAGAAGTGCTCTTCACATCACCTGTAATGCGCCCAGTAATGATGACTCCTGCAATCCGTACGGAGTTGCATGTACTGGAAACATATCCAAATACGTTTGCAGATTCTTGTTTGCAAGATCCGTTGCCCCTACTGCTCTTGAACTGTGTAGGTATCTTCCTTCCACATTGCTCTCGTTTCTGCCTGCAAACCCTGATATTTTATGACTTTGTCTCTGTACACAAGACACTGTAGACAGTGGGTGGAGCAATTTCAATGATCAATGCTACTTTTGTCTTCTTTTCATGGACCGGTACATCTGGTTTTCTTGCATCTATCATTTGAACTGTTGGTAATGGGTGATCCGATGTGATGTAGACTTCATTTTCTATGATGCTTTATGGCTCATGTTTCCAGTGTTTTTCAGCTACTTCAATAATATAATGTTTGTACAATTCCCAGTGCAGTCTTGCCACATTATTATGCTTTCCAATATACAGTTATTCGGCCATTAATATCACAACTAGCAACAAGATGTGCAACTGTTTCCAGTTATGTTTTACAAAACCTACATTTGTCTGTTTCTCCCAAATGTTCAATGGACTTTGTAAACCAACGTATACATAACCTAACTTGGGCCGCCAATATTAACCTTTCATCCTTTGGTTTAAATTTGCCTCTCCTTAACCATTCCTGCATTAGATCCTGATCAACATGAGGTTCTTCCAGGAGTTTGATACTTGCAACTATATTTACACATTTTCCACATTTCTTGCCTTCTCATCTAATCCTTCACCTTATATTCTTTCTTTTGCTTTTTGGCGCATTCAGTGGCTGCCTGATTTTTATCTACTTCTGGTTTAAATTCCCATTCCCTCTTGACACCAATATGCTTCTGCTAGACTAAGGTAATTCATTTTAGATTTAATCTCCTCATGTTTCAAAACTTTCACTATATGTTTGGGTCTTGTGAGGTCAGCAGATATGTATGCAGTCCCACTACTGCAGATCTATACATTTAATCAGTTTCAAGGAGGCCCATACCTTCTTCAGAGTGGGAAATATATAATCTTGGTATGCAGTGGATTTTTGTAAATCATCCGATGAGCATGAAGCATCTTTCTTGTTTTCCTGTCTAATCTATCAAACACCTTTTGGGGCCAATCACTCAAAAATTAAAGGTTAGGACAGGAAGAACAAATTGGTTTATTGCTTGAATTTTATTCCTAGATGTCAACGCTGTTTTCTGGACTAATTTAAGTCTTCTAAAATATTCCTAAATTTTATCTGCATTTGTTCATTTTTATTGCTGATCCTTCAATCCCCAAATGTTTATACTCCCTCTTGCTCAAGTTGTATCATTATTGTCCCAAACTGACATTTTCTTGGTGCTGCACCTTCCCTGCTTTAAAGTTTGCTTTTGCAAAGACTAAAATGACATTCTTATGTCATCTGAAAAAAGTTTTGACTACTTGCAGTTGTGCTTTCAGTTCATCTGATGAGCTATACAGTTTTAAATAATTGACAAAGAGAAGATGAGAAGTCCTTACACTTTGTTGCATTCTGGGAGCCAAATTATAGCATTTGTCCTTTATCATGGCTTAACTGCAAAGTGGTTTTCCACTGTTTTTTGACCACTGTGATGTAATTTATCAGTTTAGGCTGTGTCTTATACTTTTTAAAGCACTCTTATCCAAAATGTGGGATACTGTCAAATGCTTTTTAGTAATCAATCCATGACATACTTACCTTCTTCCCCTTTTTACAGTTCTCCAGTACAACTTTAACAACAAATGATCCTTTGTTCCATATGACTTTCTTTTATTGCCAGAATTCAGTTTTCTTCTAAATGACTACTGGAAGGCAAGTTATTGGTCTAGTAATTTTTAGGGTAGCTTTGCAGGTTTACTTAAGCAGGAGCATTGCTTTTCCTGTTAACCAGGTTGGTGTCTGTTCGGGGTGCACATATAAATAGTTCTTACTCGTGGTTAATCTTCATGCAAAGATGTTAATAGTTTTAACCAGAAGTTAGGTACTGCATCTGGGCCTGTGGTTTTCCAATTTGAAGCAAAGTTAAGAAAAGCCTATATCTGTTTTGGCTGTTACTTCATCCCATTCTATATCCTGCATCTTTGAACTTCTTATTCTTTCTTTTACTTTTTATCCATTTTGCATTATTACATTCCGCAGGATCTTCATAAATACTTCTCTATAATGTATCTATTTCTTCTTTTTTTTGGTGATCTTTCAAATCCTTTTACTTTGTTTCCCCAATTCTCTCAAACTTTTTCGGGTCATCAATAAAATTGCTTATTTTGTACCTTTCCTTTATTTATCTGTATCTTAAAATTTTCTACCTCTATTTTTTTTTAGTTTATTTGCGACAGTGTATGATAAATCCTGATCAGTTATAATATTGCACATTGCTTTTATCACATCTATCTTTATGAGTATTTTTGTTAATCTGTTCCCTCTTTTATAACAGTGACACTTCTTGTCTTAATTGCTTTATAGTTTTCTCTGTTTGATACTTCCATGATGGTATTTGATTTATCCCCTTCCTTCCCCTCACTAACCTGTGCTCCTGTGGTAGAATTTTATCTATTATTTTAGCTGCACAGTAATATATTCCCCTCACTACCCTGTGTTCCTCTGGTAGAATTTTATCTATTATTTTAGCTGCACAGTAATATATTCTGTTCACTTCTGTTATATTGCATGGATCTTTATGGACAGATCTTTATGGACAGTCCTAATTACTTATCAAACTTCTAACTTTCTGGGTTTTATTGACCTTCTGCAGTCTTTTTCTTTCGTTGATCTTAATATGTCTATCTCTATTAAAATCAAGCAATTCTTCTCTTAGCTCATTTTCTTCTAAAGTGAAGGCACATTTTTTGTCCTCCATTTCTTCATTCAATAGAAAGTTCTACAGCATCTTCCTGTGTGGCACATTCTCTTCAATTTTATCCTGTTCATCCATTGCTCTGTTAAATGGGAGTTCACTGGCCTATCACTCCTCAACACTGACTGCATCAGAGTTGCCTCAATTTCCTGTTCCTTCCCTTGTTGTCCAGCTTCAAGTGAATGTTTATACTGGTTTCCTGTGGAAGGCTCCAAAATATCTTCATATGGCAATTGACCAGTTGCTTCCCATTCCATTGGTTTCCCCTTAATTTGGATATCTATTGCGCTATCCTGCTGTGGTGCATTCCGAGTTAGATTTTCTACACTGAATCCGTCACTTTGTGAATCCGTCACTTTGCAGGTACTCCATAACCTCAGTTTCTTTAACTTCTCCATTACTAATCTTACTTTTCCTCTTTGTCTTCTTATTTTTTGTATTGTAAAGTTTTCCATGTCCGGATTCCTTTGCCTGTATTTCTCTTCAAATATCTTTGGTGCCACACTTTTTTTGTATTTATTAGTTTTGCCTTCTCTTTTGCATAAACACCATATATATTACACTATATTAAATCTCTCTTTTTACTATGTCCATATTTCTTCTTCAGATGTCTCCCGATCTTCCCGTTTCTCCTTACTTTGGGGACTCATTCCATCATGCTGTGATGTAATAAGAAGTTATGTACCTACCATAACATTCCATGTTAGTTGTCTTCATCTCGCCTTCTTTCTTGCTGGATGGGTTCGGAGCTGATCCTCTGCTCCGACTCTGCCTTTTACTAAAGCTCGAGAGCTATTTACCGGCTCGAGGCCTCCCCTTATCCCACAATGCTAGGAGTCCGATATCCAGATCTCGTTTGGAAAAGCTAACACCATAGAAAAAAAAAAAAACACACTAGTCCAACCAAAGGTTTACCTACAGTGCTACAGACAGAGTAGGACGAAACCTAAAACAAGGTCAACCATAGGAAGAAGGCCTCAAAAGGGATTCTTCTCGGTCCTAACCAGGCTAGGGGGATGGACGGTGGGATGCAAGAAAGGAGGCGAGATGAAGACAACTAACATGGAACGTTACGGTAGGTACATAACTTCTTAATGTTAAGTTGTCTATCTCGCCTTCATTCTTGCTGGATGGGACAGCGTCCCTACCACCTTAGCCCTGGGTGGCTCATCGAAACAGACTCTTGACACAGTGGAACCAAAATCAGCTCGACTTCTGGAGGCCATATCCAACTTGTAATGCGAAATGAAGGTATGAGGAGTGGCCCATGTTGCTGCAGCACAAATAGATTCCATTGGAAGTCTAGCCTGAAAAGCTACCGACGTAGCCAATGCTCTGGTGGAATGAGCTTTTGGTTTTGACGGAAGTTCTTCATGTCTCAGTTGGTAGATGAAGGTAATACAGGCCAGACACCTGGACAAGGTTACCTTAGAAACTGGCAAGCCCTGCTTCCCCTCAGCATAGGACAGGAAGAGTGGATCTGATTTTCTTGACTGTTTGGTCCTATCCAAATAAAAACGTAACTGCCTGTGAACGTCCAAATAGTGCAACTTTTGTTCAGCTCTGTTTGAATAATTAGGAAAAGAAAGGAAGATCAATAGCCTGATTGAGATTTGTCTCCGAGGGTATTTTGGGCAAAAAGGAAGAATTGTCTTGAGTGAAACTATCTTTCTGAAAAATAAGATATGGAGGGCGAACACAAAGGGCTTAAAGTTCCGATACTCTTCTGGCCGAGGTGATGGCTACTAAGAAGAGAGTCTTCCAGGAGAGTAACTTTAAGGAACAAGAAGCTGCAGGTTCAAAAGGAGGGAGAATCAATGAAGTTAATATCAAGTTCAAATCCCATGGAGGGGGGATCTTTAACTGGGGGTCTAAGTAACATAGTCCCTTTAAGAAAAGCCTTACAAAGTTCGTGGGACATGATAATGGACTCTGATAGGCTAACGTGAAAATTTGCGACAGCAGCCAACTGGACCCTAATGGTGGCAGCTGAGGAACCTGCTCGAAAATGTTCCGCCAAAAAATCTAAAACATTATGGACAGGGACTGTACAGGGGTTTATCTTCCTAGCCTCTGCCCAGAAAGAAAAATGTTTCCACTTACTAGCATAAGTCTTTCTAGTAGAAGGTTTGTGCAAAGAAAGTATGATTTTGCACACTGACTGAGAAACATGTGGAAGCCTGGCTAATGTTGGAAGTTGAGCAACCAAGCTGTGAGGTTGAGAGCGAAGGGATTGGTGCAGCCCACCCGACTGATGAATCAAGAGGTCTGGCATTGGGTCCAGATTCCAGGGCTGCTCCAGCAGGTGACTATGCAGAAATGGGAACCAAATTTGTCGAGGCCAGTAAGGAGCAATGAGGATCATCCTGGATCCCAAAGCGATCGCTTTCTGAATCAGTTTTGGAATTAAGGGAAAAGGAAGGAATGCATAGAGCAGACCCCGGGGCCAATCGTGAACTAGAGCGTCTCTGGGGGGAATGGCCTGGGAGAGGGAAGAGAGAAGAAATCACTGCACTTGCTGTTGAGAGGGATTGCAAAAGGGTCGCAGCAAGGTTGACCCCATCTGCGGAAAATTTTGTCCACTACTAACTGATTGAGAGACCACTCATGAGGCATAAGGATTGCTCTGCTTAGCCTGTCCGCTATGACGTTGGACTTCCCGGGGATGTGCGTTGCTATCAGAAACCGTTGAGAGGAGATCGCCCATTGCCAGAGTCAGAGTGCTTCTCGACATAAGGGATAGGACCCGGTTCCGCCCTGCTTGTTGATGTACCACACTACCGACATATTGTCCGTCTGAACTGCAATAGTCCCGGTAGGTAAAGAGTCCTGAAGAGCTTGCAACGCTAAAAGTACCGCTCTCATCTCCAAGACGTTTATGTGCAGATGGTACTCTAGGGGGTTGCCAAGTGCGCTGGACAGTCCTGCCCTGAAAATGCCCCCCACCCACCCACCCAATCAGGGAGGCATCCGTTGTCACAGTGGCAACCGGAGGAGGAAGTACAAATGGTCTGCCCTGAAAAACTTGAAGGGAGACCATCCACCAAGAAAGGTGTTCTTTGCATGATTGGGTGATTATTATGTTGTGAGACATCGGAAGCTGCTGAAAAGGCCATTGGGTAAAAAGCATCCATTGAAGAATCCACATGTGAAAACGAGCCAGGGGAAGTAATGTGATTGTTGCTGCCATGAGACCCAAGGTTTTCAGTACAACTCTGGCCTGGATTCTCTTGCATTGTAGTAACGTTTGAACATGTCGGCGAATGACTAATACTCTTTCTAATGGAAGTTTTGCCGACAGTTCTTTTGTGTTTAATATGGAGCCTATAAAAGGTTATAGATTGACAAAGCGACAACGCAGACATTTCAAAGTTTATGGAGATACCTAGCTCTGAGCAAGTTTGGATGGTATAATCCCTGGCTGGGATTAGCTGATGCCTGGTGGAAGCAGTTAGGAGCCAGTCGTCTAGATATGGAAACACCTGGAATCCTCGCGTCTCAGGTGAGCCGTAACCACTGCCATGCATTTGGTGAACACCCTGGGGGTTGTGGTGAGACCAAAGGGCAGTGCTCTGAATTGATAGTGACCGGCTCCCAGCCGGAAGAGGAGAAACCTCCTGGAGCGTCTGTTCATTCTGATATGGTAATACACATCCTGAAGGTCTATGGAGCACATCCAAATGTCCGGACCCAAAAAGGGGAAATGGACTGAAGTGAGACCATCCGGAACTTCGTTCTTTGAACAGATTTGTTTAACCTGCTGAGATCCAAAATAGGTCTCCAGTCCCCCGTTTTCTTTGGTACCAAAAAGAACTTGGAGTAAATCCCGGATCCTTGCTGGTCTGCTGGAACTGGCTGGATTGCTCTTTTTTCTAGCAGTTTTGAAATTTCTAGTACTGTTTGTTCCCTTAGACCGGGTGGAACACCTGGAAGGGACCCGTTTGTTTGCATAGGGGTGTGGACAAAGGGGATTTTGTAACCCTCAGATAGGATAGACTGTACCCATTTGTCTTGTGTAAGGATTCGCCAGGCTTCTGGGTACACAGTGACAATCTTCCCCAGACTGCCTCAGAGAGTGGACAGTCGGGCAGCCCCTCAGGGGTGCTGAAAGGGCTCATCAGAAAAAGATTCCCTGCTACCCTGAGTTTGCGGACCCCCTCTGCCTCTCGGGCAGCGTCTGTCCACCTCTGCCCCTGGAGGGAAACTCACCAAGTGTGTCAGGCACGACTCCTTGGGGTTTGCAAAACCACATTTTCCCACCCTTCTGACCTTTAGGGTATGGTCTAGAAGGAGTAGAAAAATGGACTCCCACGGCAGAGAGAGTCTTGCCTTCCTGCTCACACCTGGTAAGGGTATCCTTCACCTGTGGTCCGAACAAAGCCTAACCATCAAAGGGGGTATTGGTGAAGGACGCCTTAAAGGGGTCAGCAAAGTTACATAACCGCATCCAGGCATGTCTTCTCAAAGCCACGCCTGTGCCTGCAGCTCTACTTGCCACATCGGCTGCATAAAAAATGAGCCACATGGAGGAGTTGACTATAGAATTAAGGGTCGCCAGCTGGGAGTTAATCTTATCCTGAGACCCCGCAGCAGATGGATCCTGAAGGGTATCACCCAGTTCCTTGAGGAGATCTCTCTGAAGGCGGGTGAAATGGCACAGATAGTTTAGCATGGAAAAGGTCGCTGAAGAGAACATCCGCTTCCCGTACCTGTCCATTGTCCTAGATTCTTTATTAGGTGGATGGACAGGCACTGAAGGGTCAGCCAACTCCTCCTTAGTGGCTGCTGCAACCACCATGGCATGGGACACCCTTTGTAAGAAACCGTTTGTTGGACGGGGCTGTAATGAATTTTGTGGGCCTGCGGGGAGTTGGTTCCACTGTGTCCGGGGCCGTCCACACCTTCCGAGCCACTACTTCCATGAGCGGTTCAAAAGGCAGAGACACCCAGGAGGTGGAATTGCGAGAACCAAACGTGTCCAGATACACAGACTCGTCCTCGGAAGGGTTGAGGGCGGTCCAGTTCCCCCTCTGCTTAAGGGTCTCAAGGATGTCTGAAAAGGAGACATCCTCAGGAGGGGGACCTTGAGGACCCTTCCAAATCCTCCAAGTCGGTGTCAGAGGTGACTCGGGGGAGTCAACATGCTTCCTCTTATATTTTCTCTTCCGAGGGGGCTCCTCAGAGAGATCAGGGGAAGCCTCGGTAGAGGAAGATACACCCAATGGGGCTACCTGGAGCACTTGTTCTCCACGCTTGGGGTCAGGAGGGTGGACAGAGACCGACGCAGGCACCAGGGGGGGAGGAGCAGAAGGGGTCGATCGCGGAGCAGACGCCAGAGTCAGCACACTCCTCATAACCTCAAAAGCCCCTATCAGGCAGAAAAGAGGGTCCCCGCTCCGAAGAGACGTGAACCCCTCCCGGCACCAAGAGGGACGGCTCCAAGGCAGATGTCGGGGCCGAGCTCACCTGCGCCGAGGTCCCGAGAGGGAGAACGGGGTCGGACAAGGGTCCGATGCCACTCGCCCCCTCTGAGCCGACGAGGGAGTCTCGGCACCCAGATCTCTCAAAGGACGGAACCAATGAAGAGATCAGAGCCGAAGGGTGGGGTATCGGCTCAGACATTCCGACAATTCGAGCCCAAACAAGCTCCAGCTCCGAACATGGTAGTCGAGTCGGAGGAGGAACTGTTGAAGAAACAGGGATAGCCACAGTCTGTTGAGAAGGACTAGTCAACATTTTGGCCAGTGCCTGCAACTCAAGGAGCCTACTGATCACCCTCTCTAAGTCATGGTCAGACAGCATGGAGGACCGAGAGGAATGGGATCTATGGCTCCGCTCCGATTGTAGTAATGGGGACCTGGGAGCCGAGCGAACGGACTCTAAGGAGGGGGGATCTCAAACGCTTTTGGCTCAGAGAAGGCTCCGATAGCAAAATCGAAGTGTCAGTTCCGGCCGGAACTGACGAGGAGGCAGAAGCTCTGCTCGGCGTCTGCTCCAAACAGGGAGCTGACGGTTTGGCGGGCTTTAAGGATTTCCCAGACGAAGGCTTAGCCGGGGATCCTTCAGGCTTTAACAAGCCTCTCAAAATGAGTTTTTTCCTACGCTCCTGCAGGACTCTCGGACTGAAAGCATGACAGACCGTACAAGAGTCCTGCAGGTGTAGGGGGCCCAAACAATAAACACAAGAAATGTGACCGTCTGTCAGAGACATCTTCTGACAGCACGAGTCACACTTCTTGAAACCTGAAACCTTGGTATCTTTAGACATGATAGAAGAGATACCAAGGGAAGTTAAACTAGTGCTTAAAACACTAAACACAGACACACACGCACTAGAACTAGCAATACTATACCTCTACAACTACAACAATTATAAATAACAAACTTAACACAATATATATATATATATATATATATATATATATATATATATATATATATATATATATATATATATATATATAAAAAGATAGGCCTAAGCACTACCCCAAGGGGGGGGGGGGGGGACACTGTAAAAACAGAAACACAGGAGATCCTAAGTGGGTCTAAAGGGGGAAACATGATCTAATAAACTAATATACAAGAACAACTAAAAATAACTCCTCTGACTGTAAAATAGTAGTAAAAGAATTATACGACCTGGAGCCGGTAAAAAACGCAACCTCATAGCTGAAGCGGCAATCAAGATCTGGGTATCTGACGCCTAGCATTGTGGGATAAGGGGAGGCCTCGAGCCGGTAAATAGCTCTTGAGCTTTAGTAAAAGGCCGAGTCGGAGCGGAGGATCAGCTCCGAACCCATCCAGCAAGAATGAAGGCGAGATAGACAACATCCTGTGTTAGACCTTCCAACACCAAATTCTTCACTTCGCAGGCGTTCAACAATTTTAGCTTCTACTTTACTAATCTTCTATGTGATATATTTTTTTATTGTGAAATTTTTGATATCTGGATGTCTTTGCCTGTATTTCTCTTTGAATATCTTTGGGGCTACCTTTTTTGTATCGATTAATTTGACTTTACATAAATATTGTACCATATCAAACCCCCCCCCCCCCCATGTCCATATTTCTTTTTTATACTTTTTAAAAACCTCTAGGTTTTGTTGTTTATATTTTTTCACTTCCTCAGATGCTTATTTTTCCAAACAGATCAAAGTTTCTTGGTCTATATTAATATTTTTCACAAATCTGTTGTAGTAATGAACACACATTTTTATTAGAGGCTTCTGACAGTTTTTCTTGTGGAAGTATTTTTCTTTCTTCTAGTTTCTCTCAATCTTTTTATATATCTTGTGAATGGAAATTCTGGGCTTTTTGCATAAAAGTAACAATACATAAATGTATTCCTTATCCTCAACAGTCCACTCTATTGTCTTGATAGTTCTTCTTTGGCCTATCAGATTTTGTGATTTTATGGGCCGATACTTTCTTCTACATCCTTGCAATGTTGTATTTGAGGATGCTACACTGTCATTTTTTCTAGTCCTGGCACCAGTGTGCCTACCAGGATTGGGCACTTTTTGTTTTTAACCTAGGTCTTGTGCACCCAGCTATCTTTTTTTTAATTTTTGACCTACTTCTGTCCATGATGTATGCCATATAAAATACAGTCTATATATCAGTGCTATCTTGGCAAAATTTTGTGAAAAATAGGGTCCAGCTTGTGAAGATACTCGCCAAGACTTGAAGATGAATTAAATTTCAGCAATACTACTCTCCTTTGCTTGCTGACTTATCCCTCCATTTGGACCAGTCTTGTGTAGTTCCCTCTGTTATACAAGAATCTCCTTCCAAAAACTCATTCCCGTAGTTTGAGCAGCATGCTCTCTTTGTGTTTCATATACTACCCTCTGTATTAAAGTCCTTCTACTTATCAATAATCATGAGGTCATAACCTTTAATATCGGTCATGTGCTTATCCTTAAACAGAGGACAACTATTAAATGAAATCTTAAAGAAACCTAGTAGCACAGGCTCATGATAGTCTGCCATCTAAAGAAATGGATTGCAGCACTACTGTATTTTGCACTCTGTCCCACATCTTAATAACCAGCTGCATTTGGCCAATCAGGACTAGAGAGGATATCCAGTGTATAGCTTTTTAAAACTTACAGAGCTTATAACACCAAAGGGTAGGACTGACCAATCTGCAACTTTACAGACTGGTTTTGCTTCTATTTGTGCTAACAAATATGTAGAACGTTTTCATTAACTTTACATATTTCAGGTTTCATACCTCACTCTATGAAACAGAGCAGCTGTTGTGGTCCTCCTATGAAATGCAGACTCTTAGAAGACATTGACGAACCACATCAAACACAAATGCCTAAAAAAATCTAAAAGGCGAAAACTCCAAATGAGCATTTGCTGTAGGGGACAAGCCCTAACAACAGACTGCATTCTGTCCACACGAACTTTTGTAGCCATTCGTTACACAGAGTCTTGCCTTTGTAAGCAATATTAGGTGAACATGTCTTTGTCGTTTGGATTTACTGTAAAGGTTTATTTTAGGTCATACTAGTCTGATGAAACAGCAGGATAAGGACTTCCTTTTTATTATGCCCTCCCCAATATGCCCTCCCCAACTTCTCTCAGCTACCAATTTTTTGAGAGGTAACTGAATCATTAAGGCCTGGCACAGACCATACTAATGGATTTATAAGGAAATACAACTTACTATTACATCCATATAAACAGTTCAACTCAATATCAAGAACATTACCAACATTAATTAAAAATATTACTTACTATGTTATCGATACCCCCTCCGAATCAGTTTCCCTAGGGGAAACAAGCTACATTATGGAAAAATTAAAATTTATCACAGTTTGCAAGAAATTGCTGCAGTCATATGCAAAAGATTTAAATGCATACACTACACCTAACGAGCTATGAATCCCACACAAAACAAAAGGCATTTCTATCTGGCTTAAGGTCGGATGCACTTTCTCCTAATGTGTAGTTTTCTTTTGTTTTCCTTTCACAATGCTTAATCTACTGGCTCCAAGTGTAGCTTACAATAACCAGAACTTTACCAAACTAGTCTTAATAACTGCTTGCACTCTTGTCACAGACTCATAGCGTTGTTTTAAATGTGAATCTGCACTTAAGCATATGGTAACCTTAGCCATTAATTTTTCACATCGTATCATCGTACACCAGGCAAGCAGTGACGTACAGATTTTCCTGCAAGGTTGACAGCTCCTTATCCAACAGACAATCACCAAACGTGCACAGTGAAGATTAAAGGATAAGTAAAACAACAAAATAAAACCACTATGCTTGGGACAATGAATATTTTTTCCACAAAAGTCAAATATTTACAGCTTTGCATACACAATACTGGCATATGCTCTGTATTTTAAATTTTACTCGGGCCACAAATCTTTAGGAGGCATAAAAGGATATTGTTCTTAAGACCACCAGCACTAGCCTCTCAAGATGCATTTTGCATGTCAGCAGCCATGCAAGACTAAGATGTACAAATGATTATCAGAATGCCCACTACACAGGGATGGGGTTTCAAGGGCGTGTAGCTGAAAATTATGCTAGGTCTGTATGAGCATGTGTGTGTGCTGCACACACACACACACACATATATATTTTACATATACATTGCTGATATACACTTAATAGACTCATTTGTTAGACCTTTGTGTGAAATGAAGCATTCAGTAAACTGTTTAGTCCACTTCCATAAAATCCTGATATCAAGGACTACAGTGCAACAAATAAGAAGTGTGTGCACTGCAATCACAGTTGTTCAAACACAAAGACAAGTACAGGGGCAAAGCACCACACGCAAATACAGTTCTTTCAGTCATTTGGAATAGGGGAAGTGTGACTTTTTTGAATTCTTTATTATGAGTAGAGAATACAAAAAGTAACAAAAAAAGATGTTTGCAATCAGTTAGCTGTCGAGAGAATATATAAATAGAATATTTTGAATCAGAAGGTGGTGCAAGAATTAATGATCACAAAGCTGTAGTGCAGTTAGGGAACTGTGATATTTTCTGCAGTTTACTGTAGACTACAATTGACAAAGAAGGTCGTTCAGGCAGCCAAAACTACAGTTGTGTAAGTTACTCTACAATAACAGTAGACATTTAAATTCTTAAAAACAACTCCAGGAATTTTATCCAAGAAAATATCCAAGCAGGCTTTACACAATCAAGATAAGCACTTCCGCCCAAATCAAATGAACTTCATCAGACAATTACATACCATAAAAAGCCAGTATAAATAATTCCAAAAGTAATGACATCACTTCCCCTATTAACAGTTTAAAGACATGCTCCCTACAACAAATTCATTTACTTCATTTAAAATGAATGACCAAATATTTAAAATCAGCAACAAAAACATAGAATGTCACATATTTAATATATATGTAATCTGTATGCCCATTATATATATATACACACACACACACACACACACACAGATTAAAAGCAATAATAATACTATATTAATAGTAATTAATATCACTATCTTTCCAAAGATTTCAAACGTAATATACATTTCAGAGAGCACTGGTCATTCAGACCAGGATTGACAAATGCGTTTTAAGCTGCCAATAAAGCTCTCTTTCCTCTAATCGCAGGGGCAAGGGGCCCCCTCTGTTTTTAGTGACACTGTCTTTAAATCAAATAATTAAAGGAGTGCCCAGGGTTTTCAGAGGCATGTTTAGCAAAAGCATTTGTAAGGTTAAGTCTCCCAATATTATATTGTTCACATACTCTCAACTTAAAATGTGTCTCAGTTTTACCAATATAAAACCCTGGGCAGCACTGGCATAAAGCAATGTACACAATACCATAGCTTTCACAACTGTATCTGCCTCTAATCATATACGTCACATTGACTGTAAAAGAATTGGCTACTTTCATAAATTTACAAAAGTTGCATCTACCACATTTAGTCATGCCCATCCACAGTCCTCTGTTGCTGTTTTTACAAAACAGCAATTCCACCACTGAAGCGAATGCTGTGGTGAATTTGACATCCATCATCCAATGTTTCGCTAGTCACGTGGATGACTTGACAAAGACTGAATGCTCACTTTACGAGCTCACAGGATGCGACTGCAATTCGTGACTTGAGTCATGGCACTAGTGAACTGGCTGCAGTTATGAATAGTGTGTCTTTGACGACCTTCCGTTCATCCTAGCACCAGCCGGTGGCTGGTCCTTCACATATCTCCCTTGTTTGCGGTTCTAACCACCAACCAGCACAAGCTATGGTGCCTTCTTTACTTGTGTCTAAACAAACCTGTTCATTTGTTAGCTGCGTTATCTGAAGGCATTCATTTGACACTCAAACAAAAGCTGACATTGTTAGCAATTTAAAACTATTTGATTCGAAACTTTTTAAATTAAAACAACTCCAACTTGAAGACTCCTACTTACAGGAGACCATCAGCAGACGCCAGATACCTAAAGGCTTACGCCAGTGGTGATATCTGACTGGCCTTAGAGAATTCTGCCTTTTTTAGTGAACTAATGCAACTATTTGACACTCAAGGTTGAGAATTCTTACAGTTATTAATAAACTACAATGACTATACTAAAAGATGAAATACTTGAATTAGAATCCCAAATTAAAAGATGGACTTTTCTTGGTATAAATACGACTTCAAATCGTATTTTTACCAGTATAGAGAGCTCACTGAATAAATTTAGATCTACTAAAATAAAGAAACGTGAACGCGATAGGAAAGATTACTTGAAAGGGATTGCTTATCCCTCTCCACCAAATTCCAAAATGTATGAGCTGCCAACCAATGCTGCAAGGCAGCCACTTGTTAATTTGCATAATGATATGCCCGAAGCCATGAAAATTAATCAAACTCCTCCTGCTACTTGGGAAACCAGTCAGATGACACTAGTGAACCTATAAGGCACAGTGAATGTCTGCAATAACATCAAGAGAACCCTAGCATCTCTAATAACTCTAAAATGAAGTACATGAATTTATTGTAGGGAGTACATGTCTTTAAACTGCTAATATGGGAAGTGATGTTATTACTTTTTGAATTATTTACACTGGATTTTTATGGTAAGTAACTGTCTGATGAAGTTCATACATTTTGTTTGGATGAAAGTGCTCATCCTGATTGTGTGTGAAAAGCCTTTTCTTGGATGAACCTTGCCTTTGAGTTTGTTTTCGAGTTTTTGGTTTATTTTTCGACATTTGAATTCTTCACTTCTGCAGTAGCCTTTAAGCTATATCGGTTGTATCCTGGCAGGATACAAAAAAAAAAAAAAAAAAAAACGGTCAGCTTAAAGCTTTGACTCCTTCAGACACCTTTACTCTGAATGTTGACTGGACTGAAATCCACAGTCAGTCAAAATGAAGCAAACTTCAGGAATTTCTTGCACATAATCCGAGGAGTATATTCACAGTGAAACTAACAGCTATAAACAGTCCAAAAAACGTTATTTTTGTATATAATTTCAGATTGAGATATACAGTGATGGGATGGAAGGGGCTACTCCAGCAGGGAGAAATTCAAACATCTATTGTTAAGTACAACTTACAGAAAAGAACTGTACTATGGTCATCATTCACACTGGTGCTGCAGCCTTTAGGCAATCGCAGTTGAATACCAAAGACTATCCTCGGATGAGGAAGGATATGATTCCAGGAGACTCTGGAGAATAGTCCTAATAAAGCCTGCCCTAGCCCTGAGAAATAATCTAGCTTGTAATTCTTTGTGAAAGTATGTGTAAGGGACCATGTAGCTGCCTCTAGAATGCTTCTACAGTCCATCTTCTTCCAGTGTGCCATCAAACAAGCCACAGCTCTAGTAGGATGTGCCATGATACTACCTGGAATAGACCAACCCTGATGAGTATAACAAAAGGCAATAGCAGAGGACAAGCACCTACAGATAGTTTGTTTTGATACGGGTTGTCCTTTCTTTGTCCCATCATAAAAAATAATATAGTTCTTCCACTTTACAGTTCTGTCAAGATAGTACCCACTCTCCCTATACAAATCCAAAGTATGTCGAATCCTCTCTCCCTGGTTCAGAGAATCTGAATAGAAGACTGGAAGATTAATAGCTTGATTCAAATTAAGAGGCTGATCCTCTTCTTGTAGATGTCAGAGCAATGAGTAGTACAGCTTTCCATGCACTGAACTTTAAATGTGCCTGACCCAATAAGCAGGTTCAAATGGACAGACGGCAAATTTTTCCAGCAGAAAGTTAAGATCCCAAGGAGGAGTGACCTGTTTATGAGAAGTCTGAGGTATAAAACTCCCTTCAGATACTTTTACTAAAAACAGACAAAGAGTAACATCTATGAGCGGACATGGTGAAATGCCTGACAGATAAAGGGCAGAGGACAGTAACGCACAGAAATGATTCAGCACCAGTGGTACACAAGCCTGATAAGATGCTGGTTATTGGCAAGGCAATATAACATTTCCTTGTAGCAGGCTTTCCTGCCTCCTTTAGTATCCTGCTGCACATACCTTTTTAGGCATCTCTTTCATGAGCATCAAAATTGAACCATACAGGCAGCTAGTTGAAGTTGTTTGAGATTTGAGTGTACCAAACTCTCCCTGTCTTGTGCGAGTAGGTGCTGTCTTGTGAGGAAGCTTGTGGTAATTGCTGTGGCCAATTCCATAAGCTGGGAGAACCAATTTGCCAAAAAGGAATTGCAACAATGATTTTTGGGGAGTCCTGAATCTTCATAACTACCCTGGACATTGGTGGAAAGGCATAAGTGAACATACCTGACCCTACACGAATGAAAATGCATATTTTCTAGGCTTGCAAGGAGACCTTAAGCAGAATCTGTTCAGTCTGTTTTGAAAGGCAGCAAACAGATCCATTTGAGGTATTCCCACATCTAATCAACTCCTAAAAAGACACTCTCATTCAGTATCCATTTGTGAGGATCTGTCCTGGTCCTGCTCAGATTGTCTGCATATATATTTTGTTCTGACTAAATGCAAGATGCTTGGAGGGTTAAACCATACTGAAGAGCTACCTCCCATGCCATCACAGCCAACCTTCACAGATGGCAAGATCTGATGCCCTCCTGTTTATAGACAATACCACAGTAATGTGACGTAGTCGCCTGAAGAGGTCCCGGGGACCACGGGTGATGAGTGAATTCAAGGCATGGATCAGTGCCAAAAATCACTTTTACCTCTATGTCTGGCTGAAGGAGATCCACAGGTCTAATACATTTATCCCATGAAACTGGTTCTGAAGCAAAATCTGAAGTGTCTGTTACAGAACAGCTTGGGATACATATGGAAAAATAAAGGGGGGATAAAGGGGGGGGACCCTGGATTTAATTCTGTTTGCTTTCTTCACCAGCACAGTTCATTTTTGACAAGGACCAACATTTGGAATTTCAGAGGATGCAAATGCTAGGTCCATGTTTTTTTTCTCATGAGTAACTTGGAGAGAGGAATCATGAAAAAATAATTTGTGAGAACAGCAGATGTCCTACTTATCACTGTTGCAGTACTTCTGAGATACGGGTTTCTCAACTCGGACATCTGGCTGGGGTACTAAAGCTTTACCTTTCCTAGATCGTACATATGGCGCCTTACCTCAGCTTGTATGTCTGGGGTATACAGACAGACCACCACCAAGCCAGTGGCCTAAAGACTGACAATATACTGGTCAGCTAAAAGGGGTGTTAACTGTAACAAGTAAGAAAACCCTCCCATTCATATGTAACACTGCAGGGGTTAAAAAAAAAGCAGGGGGGGGGTGAAGACTGGAGCAAGAAAGAAGAGGGAATGGAGGATGGGATGGAATACTACAACAGTGATCAGTAGGACATCTACTGTTGTGTTACGTTCTTACACAACTGTACTACGTCCTGACTGAATCACTGTTGCAGTATTCTTGACATATGGGTTATTGCCAGAGCTGAAGGAGGAAAGAAGGGTGCTAGCTACTGGGAAGAAAAGTTGTTCAGCAACCCAGTCAGAACAGACAGCAAAGGCTGCCTTGGAGCTGGGGAATGAATCAGTTTTGTAAATGTCTACAAAAGGACCAAGTGGTCACCTCTAAATAGGTCCCAATTCTATTATTTTGTGAAATACCCCCGAGAAAGCCACTTGACAAGTGGAATATGCTTTAGGGCAGGAAGGCAAGGTCTTACTGTAGTGTGAGTAACTGAAAGACATAGCCTTAGAAATTGACTATGCAATAGTTTGTTTCGAGATTAGCTGGTCCAGCTTAAGGCTTGTAAGCGATACAAACAGCTGCCAGTTGTTTTGTCCAGATAAATCCGAGTTGCCTGTGTATCTAGAGATTGCAAGATCCATTCCCTCCTGTTTTGTGGACAGGGAAAAAATAGGAAGATGAATAGCCTGGACAGGGAAAAAAATAGGAAGATGAATAGCCTGAATGAGGGACAGTTCATTCACTACCTTTAGGCATGAAGTTAAGGATTAACTCAGACAATCACCCTGTCCTTGTGAAAACTAAAAGGGGGAATATGGCCATGACAACTTGTAACTCAAACTCTCTTACCAGAGGTGAGTAGGATGGTTTTCCAAGTAAAGAATTTTAGAGAAGTGGAAGCGGATGGTTCAAAGCGGAGGGGGGGGGGCCCATGTAAGCTTTTCTAGCAAAAAATTAAAGAACCCAAGGGGAGAGATGGTTTTCCTTGGTGGGCTAAGATGCAGGAACCCCCTAAGGATAAGCTTGACCGCCACCCTAGCCATACATGGAGGTAGGCATTGATAGCTGACAGGTGAGCTTTTACAGAAGAGTAGTCACATCCAATAGGAAAACATTTTTCATTTAGCAACATAAGATTTTCTAGTAATGGGTCTCCAAGCCTGTAATATGACTTTAACAACCTCTTCACAGCCAAGTTGATAGAAGACTTGGGTAGGCAGCAATCCTTTTTACCAAGTTATCAGGTCTGGTTGAGGAGGAATTCTCCTAGAATTTACCCGTCCGGTAAAATAGCATGGGAAAATAATGCTGCCTTAGCCAAAATGCTGTCACTAAAATGGATCAGAGTGTTTCCTTTTGTGCATTAAGAAAAAAATTTAAAAACAAGAGACAGAGGAGGGAAAGCACAGAGAAACTTCCCTGTCCACTGGAAGGAAAAAGCATCTGTCCTCTAGATTGCGAGAAAAGGGTTCCGGCATAGAGTTAAGGGAGCTCATAGTTGTTTGGTGATGCAAACAGGTCTGACACGCTGAAGGGTGACTCTGTGGAAAACCCCTATATTCAAAGTCCATTTGAGAGGTCCTCCAGGGAGTATCTTAAGGAGTCTGTTAGCACAGTCCTGACTAGGGATGAATGTGGCTGAGTGTGTGATGTTCATCTGAGTTGCCAAATTTCATGCCTTCTACGCAAACCTGCACAGCTGGTAAGACCTGGTGCCTTCTGCTTATGTACCACATGACTGTGGTGTTGTCTGTGTACACTACCGATTTTCCACAGGTGGGCAAAAATCTGAACAGCTTGCAGAAGAGCCATCATTTCTTTCAGATTGCCAACTTCCTTAAGGAACCGATGTAGCCATTTCCCCTGCACTCGATGTGATCCTGCCCATGCCCCCCATGCTTCATCTGAGGAGTTTGTGTGAAACTGTTGAAGAGGAGGTGGTGGAGTGAATGGCAGTCTTGGGTTGGAGGATAACTTGTTCTTTCTACCAAACTATCTTTTTTTTCAGTCAAGGAAGGAGTGGAATCAAGATGCCCAAGGGGTGACAGTGCTGGGACAAAACAGATTTCAGGTACCACTAGAGTTTACTCATCAGTAGTCTGGCTAGGGGGAGCATAGGGATGGTGGCTGCCACCAATCCCAAAAGTCCTTAGCATATCTCTTGCTGAGCACTGGGTTGTGGAGGAGAGATTTTAGAAATAACTGGACAGACTGAACTTTCTCTTGGGGAAAGGAAGGCATGCATTTTCTGTGCGTCTAGCCTGCAGCCCAGAAACACTAAGTCCTGTGTTGGGACCATTTGTGATGTTTTGTAATTATTTAGTAAAACTCGCACATGTCATAAGATGGAATTATCTACACACTCACACAAAATATATTTTACCGTGCAATGGAAAAAGTATTTGCCCCCTTCCTGATTTCGTATTTATGTTTGTCACACTTAAATGTTTCAGATCAAACAAATATAAAGTTTGACAAAGATAACCTAAGTAGATACAAATTTCCGCATCTCAATTGGATTAAAGTCCGGACTTTGACTAAGCCACTCCAAGACCCTTTGTTTTCTTTAAGCCATTCAGAGGTGGTCTTGCTGGTGTGTTTTTTTTTTAAGCCATTCAGAGGCGGTCTTGTTGGTGTGTTTTGGATCATTGTCGTGCTGCAAAACCCAAGTGCGCTTCAGCTTGAGGTCATGAACTGATGGCTGGACATTCTTCAGGACATTTTGGTAGACAGCAGAATTCATGGTTCCGTCACTCACAAGTCGCCCAGGTCCAGAAGCTGCAAAGCAGCCCCAGACCATCACACTACCACCACCATATTTGACTGCTGGCATGATGTTCTTTTTCTGAAATGCTGTGTTACTTTTACGCCAGATGTAATGGGACACACACCTCTGTAATGGGGCACACACCTCCCAAAAAGTTTGACTTTTTGTTTTGTCAGTCCATAGAATATTTTCCCAAAAGTCTTGGGGAATCAAGATGTTTTCTGGCAAAAGAGAGAGACGAACCTTTATGTTAATTTTGGTCAGCAGTGGTTTTCGCCTTGAAACTCTGCCATTCATGCCATTTTTGCCCAGTCTTTTTCCTTATGGTCGAGTTATGAACACTGACCTTAACTGAGGCCATTGAGGCCTGCAGTTCTCTACATGTTGTTCGGGGTTCTTTTGTGACCTCTTGGATGAGTAGTCACTGCGCTTATGGGTAATTTTGGTAGTCCGGCCACTCCTGGAAAGGTTCATCACTGTTCCATGTTTTCTCCATTTGTGGATAATGGCTCCCATCATGGTTTGCTGGAGTCCAAAAGCTTCAGAAATGGCTTTGTAACCTTTTCCAGACTGATAGGGGTCTTTCTCATCTGTTCCGTAATTTCTTTATATCACGGCATGAAGTTTTCCTTTGCGGGATCTTTTGGCCTACTTCACTTTGACAGGTTCTATTTAAGTGATCTATTGATTCAACAGATCTGGCAGTAATCAGGTCTAGGTGTGGCTAGTGAAACAAAATTAGAAGTTATGTACCTACCATAACGTTCCATGTTAGTTGTCTTCATCTCGCCTTCTTCTTGCTGGATGGGTTCGGAGCCGATCCTCG
Organism: Protopterus annectens; assembly: GCF_019279795.1. NCBI lineage: Eukaryota > Metazoa > Chordata > Ceratodontiformes > Protopteridae > Protopterus > Protopterus annectens. The sequence goes on from NC_056729.1 coordinate 920,582,585, forward strand.
GCTCCGACTCGGCACTAGCTTTAGCTCGAGAACTCCTTTTACCAGCTCGAGGCAACCCTATATCCCATGATGCAAGGCGGAACTACCTCAGATCTCGTTTGGCAGCTAACTAACCCTGCTAAAGACTTATCCTAATATAATTAGGAACCATGGTTCCTAAAAGAAGTCCTCGTAACAATGCTCCAGAGGAAGCAATCTAATAGGAACTCTCCAAGATCTGTCCAGGCCAGGGGAAGGAGGGACGCAAGAAGAAGGCGAGATGAAGACAACTAACATGGAACGCGTTATGGTAGGTACATAACTTCTAAATGTTAAGTTGTCAATCTCGCCTTCATTCTTGCTGGATGGGACCGCCCCTAGCACCTGTATCCCGGGTGGCTCAATGGAACAGACTCTTGAGAACAGTGGAACCAAAACTGGCCCTATCTCTGGAGGCCAAATCCAACTTGTAATGAGACACAAAAGTATGAGGCGTGGCCCAAGTAGCTGCTGCACAAATAGTGTCAATGGGAAGTCTATCCTGAAAGGCTACAGAAGTGGATAGACTCCTGGTCGAATGAGCTTTTGGCTTAGAAGATAGTTGTTTGCCCTTAGAGAGTACACATAGGAAATGGTGGAAGTCAACCATCTAGATAAGGTCACTTTAGATACTGGAAGACCCAACCTGCTTCCTGCATAGGAGACAAACAATTGGTCTGATTTTCTAAGTTGTTTAGTCCTATGTAAGTAGTACCTGAGCTGACGATGAACATCCAAAAATGCAGCTTCTGTTCAGCTCTGTCAGAATAGTTAGGAAAGAAAACTGGTAGATCAATAGATTGGTTAATATTGGCTTGAGATACAACCTTGGGAAGAAAGGAAGGGTTAGTCCTGAGCGAAACCCTATCCTTATGAAACACCATATAAGGTGAACGAATACAGAGGGCCTGAATCTCAGAAACTCTTCTTGCAGAAGTAACAGCCAGCAAAAATATAGTTTTCCATGTCAACAACTTTAAAGAACACGTAGCAGACGGTTCGAAGGAGGTAGAATTAGGGATGCCAACATTAAGTTCAGATCCCATTGCGGAGGAGGATGTTTCACAGGCGGTTTTAGGAGAAAACTCCTCTCAAAAGGCTTTGCATAACCTATGAGACATGATGTTATTGTCCTGCAAGCCAACATGAAATTTGGAAATAGCAGCCATTTGTACTTTGACTGTAGATGATGACGATCCTGAATGAAAAACCTCCGCCAGGAAATCCAAAACAGAATGTATAGGAGCGGTGAAGGGATCAATATTTCTGGCGTTTGCCCAAATAGAAAAACGTCGCCACTTGCTAGCATAAACCGTTCTAGTGGACGACTTTAAAGAAGACACTAAAATGTCTCTGACTGAGTCAGAAATCATTGGTAGCCTGGCTAGAGAAGGAAGTGGAGCAACCAAGCAGTGAGGTTGAGAGAATGAATGGCTCGGTGCTGCTGACCCGACTGGTGGATCAAAAGATCCGGAACTGGGTCCAGATGCCAGGGCTGCACCAGAAGGTGACGATGTAGAGACGGAAACCAAATTTGTCGAGGCCAATATGGAGCAATGAGGATCAATTTGGCTCTCAAAACGGTGGCTTTCTGAATGACTTGTGGAATCAATGGAAAGGGAGGAAAAGCATAAAGAAGTCCCCGAGGCCAATCCTGGGTTAGAGAGTCTCTCAAGGGTTGGCCTGGAAGAGGAAATAGTGTGAAGTAGTCTGGGCACTTGCTGTTTTGAGGGGTAGCGAAAAGATCGCAACAAGGGTGCCCCACTTCAGAAAAATCTGATCCACTACAGACTGATTGAGAGACCACTCGTGAGGCATCAGAATAGATCTGCTTAGCCTGTCCGCCAATAGGTTGGACCTGCCGGGATGTGCATTGCTATCAGAAACCGCTGAGAAGAGATCGCCCATTGCCAAAGTCTGAGAGCTTCTGACATAAGGGATAGGACCTGGTTCCGCCCTGTTTGTTGATGTACCAGACCACGGACATGTTGTCCGTCTGTACTGCAATAGTCCCTGTGGGAAGAAAGTCGTGAGGGCTTGCAACGTTAAAAGCACTGCTCTCATCTCCAGGACATTTATGTGCAGGTGGTATTCTATGGGTTGCCACGTCCGTGGACCATCCTGCCCTGATAATGCCCCCCACCCGATCAGAGAGGCATCCGTGGTGACTGTGGCAACTGGAGGAGGGGAACAAATGGTCGGCCCTGCTGAAGAAGAGGGAAGATACCCACCATCGTGAGATGAGCCCTGCAAGACTGTGTCACTAAGATCTCGTGTCTCATGGGCAGATCGTGGTACGACCACTGCGTGAACAACATCCACTGCAGGAGACGCATGTGGAAGCGAGCTAGTGGAAGAAGAACAATGGCTGCAGCCATTAGGCCTAGAACCTTCAAGACAAACCTGGCTTTGACCTTGTTGCTTAGTAACAGAAGCTGAACAAAATTCTGGATGTCCAGAATCCTTTGATTTGTTAGTGTGGCTAACATTTTGACGGTATTTAACTCTGCGCCTATAAAGGTGATAGATTGGCAAGGCAGCAGAGAGGATTTTTCGAAATTCACCGAAACTCCTAGACTCTTGCAAAGCTGTAAGGTGTAATCTCTGGACCGAAGAAGCTGATCCCTGGAGGTGGCGGAGAGGAGCCAGTCGTCCAAATAAGGAAACACTTGGAATCCTCGACGTCTCAGGTGAGCTGTGACCACCGCCATGCATTTGGTGAACACTCTGGGGGCTGAAGTGAGGCCAAAGGGCAGTGCTCTGAATTGGTAACGACTGGCTCCCAGCCGAAAGCGGAGAAACCTTCTGGAGCGTCTGTGAATCTTTATGTGATAGTACGCATCCTGAAGGTCTATCGAGCACATCCAGTTGTCCTTGCCCAGAAAGGGCAGAATGGATTACAGCGTGACCATCCGGAATCTTGCCTTTTGACAGACTTGTTTAGTCTGCTTAGGTCTAGTATTGGTCTCCAATCTCCCGTCCTTTTGGGGACCAAAAGAATCTTGAGTAGAAGCCGGATCCTACTTGGTCTGCCGGCACTGTTTGGATGGCTCTTTTCCCAGGAGTTTTAAAACTTCCTGTTTTGCCAAATCCCTTTGACCGGGTGAGATGTCTGGAAGGGATTGTAGAGGTACGGGAAACCTTTCAAGGGATTTTGTAACCCTCGGATATAATCGACTGTACCCACTTCTCTTGTGATAGGGATTGCCAGGCTACTGGGTACAGCGAAATCCTTCCCGACTGCCTCCAAGGGTGGACAGTCGGGCAACCCCTCAGGGATGCTGAAAGGGCTTCTCAGGAAGAGGCTCCCTGTTGCCCTGGTTCTGAGGACCCCCCCCTGCCTCTAGGGCGGCGTCTATTATTGTTACCCCCTCTGCCTCTAGGGGTAAACTGACCACGTGTGTCCGTGTAGCTCCTTGGGCTTTACGGAACCACATCTTCCCCCCCTTCTGACCCTTGGGATATGGTCTAGAAGGAGTGGAAAACTGGACTCCAACGGCAGAAAGAGTTTTACCGTCTTGTTCACATCTGGTCAAAGTATCCTTCACCTGAGGTCCGAACAAAGCCGAACCGTCAAAGGGTGTTGGTGAAGGACGCCTTAAAGGGGTCCAAAATTACACAGCCGCATCCAGGCTTGGCGTCTAAGAGCAACACCTGTGCCTGCGGCCCTGCTCCTTCCCACGGCTGCATAAGATATGAGCCGCATGGAGGAGTTAGATATCGAATTCAGGATAGCTAGCTGAGAGGCAATCTTTTCCTGAGCCCCAGCAGCTGAAGGATCCTGGACTACTTCCCCCAGTTCCTTGAGAATATCTCGAAGCCTGGTGAAGTGACAAAGGTAATTCAGCGAGCATTGCAAAGGTCGCTGAAGAAAACATCCGCTTTCCATACCTGTCCATGGTCCTAGAATCCTTATTAGGAGGATGGACAGGTACTGAAGGATCCGCCAGTTCCTTCTTAGTGGCCGCCACCACCATAGCATCCACAGAGACACCTTTGGACAGGAACTGTTTGTCCGAAGGGGCCGTGATGAATTTTGATGGTCTCCTGGGGACAGGTTCCACAGAATCTGGAGCCGCCACGCCTTCCGAGCCACTACCTGCATGAGTGGGTCGAAGGCGGAGACACCCAGGAGGTGGAGGTCGGGATCCAAAAGCCTCCAGGTATACCGACTCATCCTCGGAGGGGTCAATGGAGGCCAATTCCCCTCTGTTTGAGGAGCTCAAGGATGTCTGAAAATGAGACATCCTCAGAGGGGACCGTGGGAACCCTCCGACTCATCTAAGTCGGTATCAGATGTAGTAGACTCAGGGGAGTCTGTGTGTTTCCTCTTACGTCCTCTTCCGAGGGGGTTCACCTGCAGGGTCAGGAGAAACCTCGAAGAGGCGGAAATCCCCAGTGGGGAAACCTGGGCCCACGCCTCCCTCGGCCTCAGAGCGAGAGGCTGGGAAGAGCCTTCTGCAGGCACTGATGAGGAGGAGCTAGAGGATAGACCGTTGACCAGGCTCAGAGGCCAGGACACTCCTCATCACCTCAAAGGCTCCTCTCCCCGGGAGACCTGAACACACCCGCTCCCAAGAAACAGGAATGGTCGGCTCCAAGGAGAGAGAAGGCTCCGAGGCAGATGTCGGTGCCGAGCTTACCAAAGCCGAAGCTCCGAGAGGGAGAGCGGCATCGGACAAGGGTCCGATGCCACTAGCCCCCTCGGAGCCGACAGTGGAAACCCGACGACCGGATCCCTCCAAGGAAAGTCTCAAGGAGGAGATCGGAGCCGAGGATGACGGAGCCGAAGGATGTATCGGCTCCGGCATCGAAACAGTCGCTGTGCCAAGAAGCTCCGGCTCCGAACTCTGGTGTGGAGTCGAGGAGGAATCTCAAGAATTGGGGCTGTAGCCAAGTCTGTTGAGACGGGCTATGGAGCATTTGGGCCAGTGCCTGAGACTTCAACAGCCTGCTTACCACCCTCTCCAAATCGTGGTCAGACAGCCTGGAAGATCTCGAAGATCGGCTCCGATGGCTCCGCTCCGACAAAAGAGGAGACCCCGGAGCCGAGTGGATACTTAGTATCGAAGGGGACCGGGATCTCTTGCGGGCCGGAGCCATCGGAGCCGAAGTCCCTTGAACCCCAGATGGAGCCGAGGATCTCTCGGCCCGGATGCTGGATAAAGTGTCGGCTCCAGCCGGAGCCGACAAGGCAACAGTAGTCAGGGTATCGGAGCCGGCCGGCACCGAACCCACTACTCTGGCAGAAGAAGCATCGGTTCCAGCCGGGCGATATCAGCTCCGACGGGCCGAGCCACCGAAGGAGGCTTAGACACTGTAGCCTGAGCCTTGGTGGCTTAAGAGGTTTTCCTGCCCTGCTTAGGAGGAGAACCTTCAGGTTTCAACAAACCTCGGAGGATCAGTTTGTTCCTCCTTTCCTGCAGGACTCGCTGGCTAAAGGCATGACACAACGCACAGGAGTCCTGCAGGTGCAAAGGCCCCAGGCAATACACACAAGAAGTGTGACCGTCTGTCAGGGACATTTTCTGACAGCACTGGTCACACTTCTTGAAGCCTGAGACCTTGCCTTCCTTAGACATCCTAACAGGATATACACACACAGTCCCCACAAACACACAACTTAATCCCTACACAGACACACAGGAAGGGAATAACTTGGGAACTAGGCCTGACTAAAACTTTCACTGAAAAACTATATTAAAAGTTTAAAAAAGGAAGGGAATAGGGTGGGCTGTACTAAATACAGGCTAACCTGACACTGAAGGGAAATTAAACCCCTAACTAGCTATTTTCTTATTTAACAAGAAAAACTTACCTCAGCTGGCAAAGGAGACCTCTTTCGCTAAGCGGCAAACGAGATCTGAGGTAGTTCCGCCTTGCATCATGGGATATAGGGTTGCCTCGAGCTGGTAAAAGGAGTTCTCGAGCTAAAGCTAGTGCCGAGTCGGAGCCGAGGATCGGCTCCGAACCCATCCAGCAAGAATGAAGGCGAGATTGACAACTTAACATCTCATCTTTCCCAAAAATGTGATTAACCACAGTTACTTCATGATTTAACAAGGGGGAAATTACTTTTTCACATAGGACCATGTAGGTCCAGAAGCTGCAAGCAGCCCCAGACCATCACACTACCACCACCATATTTGACTGCTGGCATGATGTTCTTTTCTGAAATGCTGTGTTACTTAAAGTTTGACTTTTTGTTTTGTCAGTCCATTTATGTTAATTTTGGTCAGCAGTGGAGGTTCATCACTGTTCCATGTTTTCTCCATTTGTGGATAATGGCTTTGTAACCTTTTCCAGACTGATAGGGTCTTTCTCATCTGTTCCGTAATTTCTTTATATCACGGCATGAAGTCACTTTGACAGGTTCTATTTAAGTGATCTATTGATTCAACAGATCTGGCAGTAATCAGGTCTAGGTGTGGCTAGTGAAACAAAACTCATCTTTCCCAAAAATGTGATTAACCACAGTTACTTCATGATTTAACAAGGGGGAAATTACTTTTTCACATAGGACCATGTAGGTTTGGATGATTTTTTTTCCCTTAATAAATAAAATCATCACTGTGTTTATGTGGGTTATCTTTGTCTAATATATATATATATATATATATATATATATATATATATATATATATATATATATATATATATATATATATATATAGACATACATACATATACACACACACACACGTGTGTGTGTGTGATCATACATACACACACATGTGTGTGATTAATATAGATATATATATAGATTTTTTTTTCATTCTGGACATTTTAGACCATCATTTTTATAAAATAAAACAAAAACCTCTATTTCCTTAAAAAAAATAAGGTAAGGATCTGGCCATAGCAAAACCCAACTTTTCAGAAAAATCACTTCCAGATTAGTGTCAACACATATGCAGAATTTTTTTACTTTTGTATCTACTACCATGAATAACTGCATTTTGTTTAAGCAGTGCATGATTATTCTACCCCGAAACATTTAAAACTTTGGGAAGTCTTGACTTACCATCACACTTCAAAGACATTTTAAACACTTTTAGTGGGGGTAGCATCCTTGACATGAGCAATCCCCCACACTTACAACTATACAACAACTAAGAAAGGGTGAAGTGACGGAAAAGCAGCAGTTATCTTTTCACTTTTCTTAGCTTCCTACCAGTGACAATGTTCTGAGTGTCAATCAAATGGTTGCCATCATAGAGGCAACCTTTTACTTTTCTGCAAGTCTGATACTGCCCAATGAATTTTATTCCAAAAGCTTTTTGTGGATCTCAGGTAAAGAGGCTTTACTCAATATCTACTCCATGTATTTCACCACCTGCTCTGTTCTGCATTTTCAGGATGCATCATCCATACAGTAACTAATATCTTGTGAAATCTTTCTACAATCCCAGGGTTGCTTTGAGCAAATTCTGCTGCGGTAGCGTTGTTGCCTCACAGTAAGACGCTGTCCGGTTCGATTCTCAGCTACAGCGTCTTCTGCGTGGAGACATGCGTGAATGGGCGTACCTTCGTTGAAGGTTGTGCATCAGGCCTGACAAGCAAGTACGTAAAAATCAACTGCCAATAATTAGCGGACCGGAGTTCCGCTGTGGCGACCCCTAACCGGGAAAAGCCGAAAGACACAAACAAACATATTAAAAGGGTTTATGATCTGTTTTCATCTGAACTTCTTTACCACAGACATGCTCATTGAACATTTGCATCTATACAGTACTATTTCCTTTTCTACATGAAAATATCATCACCTGTGCATCTGTAAATGCTCCTGATTCATAGACAACGGTTCTATCAAATCTACTACCTTGTAGATCACAGCACAGACAGCAGTTATAGTTGCAGCACAACTGGCATATTCACATCACAGTACAAAAATTAGCACATCTTTAACTTTTTCTTGAGGAATTCAAATTTCTTCTCTTGTTCATGGCTCCATTCCCAAGTTACTTATTGCTCCAATAGCTTTCTTACATGCAAAATTGTCACAAATATGCAAAGGTATATGACTTTGTAAGACAAAGAATTTTATACAAAAATCCATGCCTGCTTACTTTTCGGCTTTTATATGTTCAGAACTGTTCCAATATTATGCTTCAGTCACTGAAATCAAAATGACCCCTGTGTTTCTGACATGTCGCCCTAACTTTACATTGGCTTTTATTTCACTTAAAATTATGAACTGTTAATCCTGACAGCTGTATGTCTTAAGCTCCTCTGACCCCACAGCTATGTAAAACTAGGTTTACAATACCTTCCAAGCATTCAATCACCTGTGCAGTAACACACTGAAATTCCTTTACTGCTGATAAAATACCAAATTGAAGTCTATGTACTTTCCTAATGGGGTATTAAAAGTACTGCTACTTCTCTCAACCAGAAACCCTCACCTTACATCTATTACTGAAAAGTAAGCATTAGGCATGTCTGAGGCCACATCTACTGTAAAAAATAAGTTGCGTACTTATCATAAAACATTCCATCTGTGTTGTCCATTTTCATTCTTCAATCTTCAACTAATGGGATCAGACAGCCATTATACTAGCTCATGGCATCCAAACTCTCAATCTCCTTCCCCACTCATAATGCACCTCCCCTAACATCCCTCAGACCTCATCTGCAGCTTGACAAGACGACTATAATGAAATGCCATAACTGGAGCTAAACAAAGGACGCAGGAGTCCTTCAAGTGTTATTCCTCCAGAAGTCAGCCATGAGAAAATGGAGGGGATGGTGGATGGGGAGTGGAGGGAGAATGAAAATCGACAACACAGATGAAACATTATGGTAAGTACATAACTTTACCTGATGTCAATTTTCCTTCATTCCTCAACTAATGGGACAGAGTCCCAGCTACCCAAATTCCTGGGTGGACTTTTAGGAAAGCATATTCCTGAATACGGTTGAGCTAAATGCTGCTCTTCCACTTGATACCAGATCTAGTTTGTAATGAGTGATAAAAAGTTATGAGGATTTGGCCAGGTTGCAGCCACAACAATGTTGTCCATAGAAGTTCTATACTGGAATGCAGCAGAAGTTGCCTCAAATCTGGTTGAATAAGCCTTTAATAGTTTTGGTAAGTGAAGATTTAAGTGAAGATTTAAATTTGTTATAGAAAAACGAAATGCAATCTGTCAACCATCTGGCTAGAGTTACCTTTGTGACTGAATTGCCCAACTTATTAAGTGCAAAGGAAACAAATATCTTATCTTTCTAATGTTAATGGACTGGTTAATGTTCAATTCTGACATAACTTAGGAAGGAAGCACTGGTACATAATGTGACCCTATCCTTATGAAAATTCAAATATGGAGGCTTAGAGGATAATGCTTAAAGTTCTGAAATTCTTCTAGCAGATGTAACAGAAAACTCTCTTATTGGTTGCAATGTCAAAAATTTAAGGTCAGATTTGTCTGCAGGTTTAAAGGGAAAAGCTTACAGAGCCAAATTAAAAGCCCGTGGAGGCATGGGGTCTTTATAAGGGGGTCTTAGCAGAAAAGTACCTTTCAAAAAGGCTTTGCACAGTTTAGATGAAGCCAGTGAAGAATTTTGAAACCCTACATAAAAATTAGAGAGAGCTGTGATTTAAACTTAACAGTTGATGGACAAGCACCCTCATTAAATAAACCCACTACAGCTTCTATAACAGAATGAACTGGGGCTGAGAAGGCGGTATATCCAATTTTGCTTTACCCAAATACATGAACCTTTACCATTTATTTCTGTAGAGTGTTATAGACGGTTTATGAGAAGATAAAAGTATAGAACAGGCAGGGAAAGAGAAAATTGTTCCCTGGCTATTACGAGAGTTGGAGAAACCATGTTGTTAGTTTGAGATATCTGGGTGAACCATGCCTGTCAAGGTGGATATAGTACAGGATGCCAAAGGAAGGGAAAGCAAATCTGTCGAGGCCAGTAAGGTGCAATAAGGATGACTTTTGCTCTTCAACTGGGCTGCTTTCTGAAGGAATTTGGGAATCAGGGGAGTCTGATAAGGGGGCAATCTTAGAGTAAAATGTCCCTTGGTGATTCCTCCAGCGGAGGACAGGGCAAGAAAACTGCCGTACCTGTTTAGGGGAGATGCAAAAAGATCGCAGCAAGGCTGGCCCTGCTGACTGAAAATCATTTCTGAAACTTTGTTCTTGACAGATCACTCGTGAAGCAGTAACATGGATATGCTCAGTTTGTCTGCTATCACGCTGGACTTCCACGGGATATGCATTGCTACTAGAAAGTGGTTGGAAGATAATCGCCCATGGCTTCTCGACACAGGGGGTAAGATCTGGTTCTCCCTTGTTTGCTGATGTACCAAACTACTGACATACTGTCTGGACTGCAACTGTCCCAAAGAGAAGTGTGCCTAGGAATTCCTGCAATGCCAAAAGCATCACTCTCATCTCCAGAACACGGATATGCAAGCTGTCCCCTTCATGGGATCAAGTGCCTTGGACTGTTTCCCCCAGAAGTATCCCCCTCACCCAATTTGGAAAATGCCTGTGGTCACTATGGCTCTGGGCTGAGAGAGAGTGTGAAAGGACAACCTTGCAACAGCAGTTGTGACTGGATCCATCAAGAAAGGTACTGTTTGCATACCTGGGTTATTCTCGTCTTCACTGACATGAGATAAGAAAGCATCAACCATTGTGCTGCTAGCATCCACTGTAAAATCCTCATGTGGAATCTTGCTAAAGGGACAAATTGCTGCTGACATTGGGCTTGTAGACTCAATTAGGCTGAAATTTTGGTACTGCAAATTATTTTCCTGACCTGCATCCTTACTGTTTGCACTCTTGATAGCAGAAGAGAAACTACCACAGATAGCGTGTTGAACAGTGCTCCTATGAATTCTAATGTCTGGGTTGGTTGTAGATGAGACTTGTAAATTTATGGTTATTCCAAGGTGTGAATCTGTCTTAACACCAGATTTCGAGCTTCTAACAGTAGATACCCGGTTGGGGCGGTAATGAGCCAGTTGTCTAAATATGGAAAACACCCAGAAATTATTGCAGTCTCAAGTGAGCTGCTACAACTGCCATGCACTTTGCGAGCACCCTGGGGGCTGTGGTGAGGCCAAAGGGCACTGATCTGAACTGGCAGTGACTAGCTCCCGACTGGAAGTGCAAATACCTTCTAGATCAACTCTTCACCTTTCTATGATAGATCTTCAGGATGCATACTATCAAGCACATCCAGTCATCCTTCCCAAGAAACGGTAGAGTGGACTGAACCATGACCATCTGGAACTGTGAGTGTCGAACCAACTTCTTTAATGTACTGAGATCCAAAATTGGTCTCCAGTCCCCTGTTTTCTTTGGCACTAAAAAGAGTAGAGTAAGTTCAGGTTTCTATTTGGTCTGCAGGAACCTCTCAGAGGACTCTTTTCTACCAGCTTTTGTACTTCTAGTGCTGCTGCTTTCCTCTGACTGGGTGGAACATCGGGAAATTTTCTTGACCCCTGGAGGAGATGGGGAAAAGGGAATTATATAACCTCTGGAAATATCTGCACCCAGCTGTATTTCGTTATACCTAGCTATGCTTTCTGGTGCAGAGATGAGCGACCCCCGACTGCCTCTAGAGGTAGGCAATTGGGCCTCCATTCAGGAGCGCTGAAAGGGCCTGTCAAAAAAGGAATCTCTAGACCTTTGGTTTTGCGGGCCTCCTCTGATTTGGGGGGGGGGGGTCTTCCATTATCATTTCCCCTCTGCCTCTAGGGGAACTACTTCCACGTGTGTCCTGAAAAGGACCCCAAGATTTTCTGAACCACATTTTTCAACAACCCCGTTGATTCCTGGAAAAGGTCCTTTCAGGGGTCGAAAAATGCATGCCACTGCAGAAAGCGTCTTTCTGCCTCTCTCACATGGAGTGTGTGTCCTTTACTGTCGGGCCCAACAACAAAAGTGCCGTCACTGGGAAAATTGATGGAAGGGCTCTGCAAATTCACAAAGGTGCATCCAAGCATGCCTTCTGATGGAAACGCCTGAACCCACAGCTCTTGAGGTGCCTTCTGCAGTGTGTGAGAGATGAGCCTCATGGAAGAACTGGATATAGCCTGAAGGGTAGCCAACTGAGACATTGACGACTGAGCCGCAGCAGTTTTGGTTTCAGCAAGAGACTGATTAACTCTTTAATCAAATCTCTTTGAAGCCTCGTAAAATGTGCCAAGTCGTTAAAGCATAAACACACTTCCCAAATCTATCTCCCTAGACTCTCTATTAGAAGGATGGACAGTGGAACTGTGTTCCGCAAGTTCTTTTTTTGCAGCTGCCATCACGACCATGGCATCTACTAGAACACCTTTACTCCAAAATTCTCTGCCTATGGGTGGAGCCAAAATCTAGTGTGGACTCGTTGGGATTAGCTCAATCGTATCAGGTTCCTTCCACGCTTCCCTAGAAATCAAGTCAATTAATTTATAGACGGGTGGAGTATCCCAAGCAGTTCTCAAGAGTTTCTCTAAATGAGACATCATTGGGTGGTGATTTTGGGGACCCCTCTCTTCCATCGAAATTAGTATCCTCAGTGACAGACTCTTGAGGAGATTTTTAAGTGTGTCCTCTTACAATTTCTCTTCCTAGGGACTTCTTCGGTTTGGTGATCCGGAGAATTATCAGAAGAGACTAACATAAGCACAAGGTGGATCCCAGGAGGAAGGACCCATCTGACCAGCCGGAGTAGATAACACACTTCACAACCTCAAAAGCAGCTCTCTCTGGTGAGAAGGAAGACACTGGAGCTGAGAAAGCAAATTTCTGACTCGTCGTCTCCGTCCACCCAAGACCAGACCAAACCACCAGAGGCAGAGGTCGCAGCTGAGCTGTCCAGTGCCAAAGTGCTGACAGGAAGAGACTGCTTCAAAAAACTCTGAGTCAACTCCAACATCCCGGATGCAACAGGGATACTTCGGCTCCAAGAATTATCCAGCTTCCAGGATGTTGGAGGCAGTACACACAGAGCAGCATCCAGATCAGAGGACAGTGCTCTGTTCTGATCCGAACCAGATAGACCCAGAATGCTCGGATCCGAAGGCTCTAAACCCACAGGTTAGATCAGAAAAGGAGTTGTAATGACTGAAGTATCCGAAGGCCGAAGGCTCTAAACCCACAGGTTAGATCAGAAAAGGAGTTGTAATGACTGAAGTAGTGGATGCTTGGACTTCCTGACCTAAATGGGTAGGAACCATGAGAACTCCTCTCTGAAAATGCTCCATGAAGAATATCATCCTCCTCCTCCTCTCAACATCTGCTTCTGTAAGATTCCTGGAGGAATGAAGACACACCAGGAATGGCGACTTGGAGTGCCTCTCTAAAAAGGGAGAGGGCACTCTGGATGGAGTACATTGCACTTGGTAAAGGTTTTGGATCAGAAGGTGTAGGATCAGTTGCAAACTTAACCGGATCTGATGAAGGCTGAACCGTAAGTAATTTAAGATCCAGCTTCTTCTTCCTAGGCTACGATGAGGCTGGAGACTCAGAAGACTTAAAACTCTTGGTAGCTCCCTAGACTTGTGTTTGGGGGACTGAACCCCAGCAGTGGCTTCAGAAAATGAAAATGGCACCAATCCTTTTAAAATCAATTTAATTTTTCTTGTCTGCTAGTGCTCAGGGTTGAGCACATGACAAATACTGTAAATGCTCTGGGCCTAAGCAATACACACAGACTATGGGCATCAGAATAAGGCAACTTGTGCCCACACTTCTCAAATTTCTTAAATACTGCTTTTGCTTTTTCAAGCATTGTTAAAGAAAAAAAGTGTACTTGCAATTAACAGGTCGCACAAAACAAATATTGACATTTGCATTAATAAACAGAGTCAAACAGTGAAGGACTGAGCCTTTAGAATCAGTGAGTAGCTTGAATGAGACTGTACTGCTTATGAAAGTGTTTAGAAACAAAATGTTATCACACCTTTTTTTTTGGCCTGCTCCTTCAGACTACCACATGTCAAAACGTCAGACATCTAACCATGGAAGTTCTTCTTGTATGGAACGGCCAGGCCTACATCTCCTGCAAGGCGTGTAGGTTTCTCTCTCTTTTTTTTTTTTGCACATTTTTATTAGTGGAGATGTAGATAATTCCCACAATTCTAATTAAAAAAAAACTCAGTCTTGAAATATTTGCATGGCTTCACATGCTGCCATAAGTGTTAACGTTATTTTGGGAAATGTTAGTCATTACAGTCTTATTTCATTTCTGTAGTAAGTGCAGAGTCTTACTTTGCCATCACAGTGAATGAATTAAGTTGTACAGCATGGTGGTGTTTTTCCCCTACATGGCATCGTGTAAAAGTTCACTGAACTTTACTGTCACTGATGTGAACATGGTGAGTGTGTCCATACACTTTAATGGATGCCACACAGGTCATGCACACCCTGTTGACTATTAAAACAGTATGGATGCACCCCACCGTATTCTGCAAATGTCAGCGATGGGTAAAGTAGATTTATGCACACATTTTCTTATTAGTATTTTCTCTCTACCAAGCTGTTTTACACATACCAAATGTTTTTTACACTTCTGTTTGACTGTGTTTATTACTACAAATGTCGCTACTTACCTTTTATTTGCGTTTTGTACAAGAGTGAGTTGTTTGTAACATGGCTGCAATAATACCGAAAAAAGTGATAAAACTAGCACAGAGTTAAACTAAACCCCTTTTTTAAAAGAAAAAAAAAAAAAAAGAGGAAAGGTAAAATACCAGCAATGGTATTAAAATTTACAATTATCTTGTAGATACAGATAAAATACTAAACTATGGTAATTAAAAAGAGATACAAAGTGTGAAAGTGGGAATAAAGGAAAAAGTTAGGTCTACCAACAATAGTAGGCAAGTTTACACTGAAAAGTGTAAGGAAAGGGATAGTAGCAACAACTTACGATTAAAATAAGGATTAAAGCAATAGTGAACTAAAAGTAGTTTTTGGAAAGAGAATTAAAAAAAAAAAAAAAGGACATCTCCCCCTGTATACTAGAGAGCCGAAGATGACCACATCTAGACTGTAGAGCAGCAAACAAGATCGGAGGGATGTTAGGGGTGGTACATTAATGTTAGAGAAGGAGCTCAATAGTTTGTTAGAGGCCATGAGCTAGTATAATGGCCAAGGCAGATCACAGGATCGAATCCGATCCCATTAGTTAAGAAATGAATGAAAACTGGCATCAGATCAATGGATTACATCTTTTTAAAATGCATATATTCAGATATTTCAGCTCACCAAAAAGGCAACTGGATTTTGCTTTACAACAGCATTTTCACTCATAATGAGGACTATTTTGTCCATAAAAACTTCCATATGTATCAATCATTACTTAAGAACGGTGCCAGGTGTTCGTAAGAGTACAATGTGTGTCAATAACATTGCAAAACTAGTCATAAAAACCACCGTGGCTCTGAAAAGCATTCAAAATTAATTTGTGACTGCTAATTGAAAGTTACTGCACACATGTACCCTTTGATTTTATTATACCAACCCAGAATATTAGAATTAAGTGTCATTTATAAATCACTTTAACACATTCAGGGCACAAGTTAGTTAAACATCACTGGGACCAAATAAAACCACTTGGAACTACTTGTTAACAAAATTTGTTCAAATCACTTTTCAACAGCATGCACATTTTAACACATCTGTTTCCCTTTTACACACCTTTGCAATTATACAAAGTTGAATAAATGCAGAACAATCCCTCATCTCACACTTCGACACATGCAGTTCACGCCTTGCATACAATTATTCTTGTTTTCATTACTATTACAAACAGGTTTCACATTGGTACCTTTTAATCTGACAAACTTAATCTTATGCATTTTTGTTAATTGTGAGGCAATAATTTCTCTTTATCTATATCCACAGCTTCTAATGAGATCAGGTATGTTTCTGCCACACACATTATTTTAGCATTTATTATACCACAAAATGATCATCTCTCCTACTGATGAATCATGCAACTCAACACAATTACAGTGTCTGGTTCAATTTTTCAGCTAGGTATCATAAGAATATACAGTCTCCATAGAAGATTATGCCTTTTTAAAGGGGCAGGCTGAAGAGACAAAGTTCTTTATGGACTCCAAATAATTTATAAGCTTCTAACTTCTGCTATTATCAAATACATGCAGAAATGTGGTAGACTTGAGTTTTTCCAGGCTTTTCAGCTACTCCACTATCACTAAGGAATGATATTTTTCTCTGTGGAAACCCCCTGCCATTAAATGAAAATAAATGACTTCTCTACTTCATGTTATGCATTTTTTCACTGCATAATATTAATAATCTACACAAAACTGTGAATTGCACTAGCATTCACACATACACTGGAATGTACTAATCCACAGCTTGTATACTTGGTCAACTGGCATGCCCTTTTGTGCAGCAGTTCCTAAAAAGTCCTTTGTGTCACCCTGTATAGGATCACAGGAGGTTACTAGGCTACTGGCTTTGAGGCCCAAATAAGCCTAGCCAAGAATTTGCCCCATGTTTAGACAAATCAGCAGCCGACGCCCATGTCCAACAGGGACATGGGCGGAATCCCATGGGTATATTTTCTGTTTCCCATCCAGTTATCTAGGTTACGTGTAAAAAGGGGTAAAGAGGTACTCTGCTTGATGTGGAGAGGGATTCTATTCCATAGATGGGGGGAGTCTTTGGGACAAAAATCTCTCCCACCAACAAGTATTTTTTGATGTCACAGACGAGGTTGAGGCCGAGCACATGGGTTACTCGAGTGGAGCTTGACTTGTGGATATGCAACAGTCCCATCAAGATGGGGACCATGACTGTGTTGTATGCCAGACAGAGGTCGCATCTGAGGAGTCTGTATGAAACCAAGTAGAGGGATAGGGCTTTTAGCCTGGGTATGGTAGATGTTTGAGGCCCTGGATTCTCCTGGTGAGGAACCTCTGTGGTCTCTCCAGCTGCTGCATGTGCTTTGCAAGGTACATGCCAAAAGGGGCGCTGTACTCAATAATGGGCCTTATAAGGGAAGAATACAAGGATGTCATGACCTCCTTGTCCCTGGATGAGATACCCTTACTTATGTGGTGGGCCATATAGAAGGCTTTCCATACAATGGAAGCAACATGGCAGTCAAAAGTCAGGTTACTATCAACCTGGGTACCCAAATCCTTCACGACTGACTGCATGCTTAGGACGTTGCTATTAATGTGATAATTTGTGGGGGAATCACTCTCCCCAAAGGGGATGATGATGCCTTTTTTGGTATTCAGCTTGAGGTCATGTTTCTGGCACCAGTCATTTGTCTGAGTGAGACCCTCTTGGAGGATGTCCACGTCACTAGGGGAACTGATGACAGCACCCAGCTTGCAGTAATCTGCAAACTTGGTCAGCCATATCCCACTGGTTTTGGCCTGCACCTCAGAAAAGTATATCCAAAATAATAGAGGCCCCAAGACTGAACCCTGGGGTATGCGGCTTGTTATGGGTCGAATGCTTGTGGTGGCTTCCCCTACTTTGATTATGTGGGTTCCATCAGTGAGCCAGTTTGCTACCTAGAGGGATTCTATTCCATAGATGGGGGGAGTCTTTGGGACAAAAATCTCTCCCACCAACAAGTATTTTTTGATGTCACAGACGAGGTTGAGGCCGAGCGCATGGGTTACTCGAGTGGAGCTTGACTTGCGGATATGCAACAGTCCCATCAAGATGGGGTATGCGGCTTATGGGTCGAATGCTTGTGGTGGCTTCCCCTACTTTGACTATGTGGGTTCCATCAGTGAGTCAGTTTGCTACCTATCTGGTAACATATGGATTGATGCCTAATTGAGTTTATCTATTATGCCCGAGTGGGGAATGTCCATGGCTTTGGTGACGGTCTGAAAGAAGTCGACCAAATTTAGTAGACATGACCTCCTCTTGACGAAGCCAAACTGTGTGGGATTAAGTGTTTGGAGATTATCATGGACCTCATTGACAAGGAGATTAGCAATCTGTTCCATGGCCTTGCAGATCAGGCTAGTCCCGGATTGGTGGACGCTCCACCTTAAGAAAGGACAGTAGCCGTCCTCCACTCAGCTGGGACAAAGCCAGTACTCATGCTTTAGTTGAAGAGGGTGCTGCAAGTTCCTGCTGGAGTTCACATAGGATGCAGCCTGGGATGTTATCAGGTGCCATGGAGGCTGTACTTTATGCCTTTGAGAGCAATGATGACTTATTCCCTAGATATAAGGAGAAGGGGGCAGGTACCGGAGATGTCCTGATTTACTGATGGGGTGGACAGAGGGGTAAAGTTTAAGCTGAATCTGTCAGCCAGAAAGTTTGCTATATCTACAGCATTTGTATATGTGGTATCCTTGACCACCAGTTCCGAACATATCTGGGTGCTTCCTTTGAGAGTGCAGACATATGTGAAGGCCTTATGATGGTCTCTAGTAGAGGTGGCCAATTTGGACTCAGTTTGCTTTGGAGGATTTCATTAGTGCTCATTTGCTTGTTCAGGCTAAGGAGACATTGCTTCCAATTGGGCATCTGCTCTTTCTTGGTCAACATTTTATTTTCCTTTTGTCATAGAGTTTATTTATTGCAGATGTCCACGAGACAGGTTTACTCTTCCTTGCGGAGGATGATTTAGTCCTGTTGGGTATTCCTGGTTCCATGCATATATTTAAATGCTCGTATAGTGCTTTGGTGTAGTTTTGGATATTGGTGCCAATTCCTACAGAGAGGGAGGGGTATACCATCCCTCAGGAGGCTGTAATCAGCTTTGGAGAAGTTTTTATGTCTGATCCTAGCTAGAGGGGGGTTGGGGGAGATGGGGACTTCGAAAGAGACCGCTTTGTGGTCAGATCTTACCAGGGAGGATGATACTGTAGGAATGCTGCAATGGTTACTCATGTTGATTAATACCAAGTCCAAGATATTATCACCTCTTGTGGGGGGTATCAACTAGCTGTTCCAAGGCATTTGCATTCATAAACTCAAGGAATCTCTGGGCATTTGTGTTCTGACAAGAGTAGTTCTTCCAATCTATCTTTAGGAAGTTAAAGTAATCTAGGATCAGGGTAAAGGGATGAATCTTGATAGATTCAAACAAGTCCAAGTAGGCAGATTGGGCATCTTGAGCCAGATTTGGGGGCCGGTAGCTAGCAACGATTTGAATAGGGGTCTTGTCAATGGTTAACTGCGCCTGGAGTGTCTCCTGTGCATCAAACTGTTTGACCAACTTGGAGGTGTGTATAAACACCCACAACACATCACAGAGTGCCCCACAATTCACATCCCTTAATAAGCAATAATCTCATAATTTGTACTGCCCACCTATTACACAGCACCGCTCTCTCACAGTTAGTATTTGTACCTTACTCTGGGATAAGTAATGAAAGAGTTAACAGTTACGCATTACTGACCCCCTCTCTTGAATTCAAACAATAACAATAAAAGAGGAAGAGAAGTGCTTCTTGCTGGACGCACTTCCAAAGTAAAATTATAAACAGGTTTTCCAAATGTGCTGATAATCCCTTCCCCATAAGCTATGGAATGTCCTTCATCCAAAACAATGATATTCCAGTTAACTAGTCCTTTATACATCGGTACTAGGTTAACAAAGTAACTTGAACCATTTACAAACCACTTCATTCCGACACAGAGTATACAACTTCAGGGTCTTAGATCTTCTAAGAAAGCAGATGGCCATGTCTAATATCCCTTGTAATCAAATGATCATGGCACCAACAGTCAAGTAAGGAAGCTCAAGAAAACAGGGACTGTTTCTGTGATAGGGTGGTAAACATCTGGACAAAGATGGAATTTAAGTAGTGATCACAAATGACAATTGAAATCAAAAAGGATCAGGAAGGGGGGGTGGTAACTTCTATACATTTTGAGAAATCGTTTAAACTTCTAAAAGCCATATTTGACACTCATATTAAATTTTCCAAAACGTCCAGTGTTTCACTCTGCTCACAGGGGACTTGGAGCCTATACCACCAAACAGGCACAAGGCAGAGAAGCAATCATGGAGAGGATGCCAGTCTACCATAGAATGTGAAGTACATTTTTCATTTCATTTGTAATCAGGGGTAAAGTACTTACACAAGACAGACACAAATTTCAGAAGATCACCAACTCACCTAGCTACATGCTTTTGCGACCACATAGTTTACATTACAATATCTGTGAAGCAGCGACATTAAAAACAGACACTTATAATTGTATTTCCAAGTCTAATGCCACTAGCATGGCCAAGTGTACTGTAAAAGGAACAAGAAAAAGCAGATTATACAAGCAGTTTGTATTTTAGCCAAAAATTACAAATTTACTCTACTTTCCTTTGTAAGAACATTGACATTCAAGCAATCACACCCTGTCGGAAGGTAACAGATTATCCGAATCCCTTTACATTGTGGCAGTTATTTAATAGACCAATAATCAATGCCTGAAGCGTGGGTTGTGTGCAGCTGCCCACAGACTCTGGAGTTGGACAACAGGGGCAAAGCCTGTTTGGTCTACAGAAGCACAAATGGGTAAAAACTGTGAAACCATCCCTTGACAACTGTTTACTGCTACTAAACCTTGGCCCATCTTTTTATAGGTACAGTTTTATGATTTGTACCGCTACCACATACATAGCATGGAGGAACGCTTTCTTAACAAAAAAGTATCTGAAAAGATGCAGAAGCTCATGTATGCCAAGCTATTTATGCAGACACGATACAACTTGCACATGCACACATTTTAATCCACATAACATTTATCTTGGAATCTATCTGTACAATGCAAAGCTATTAGCTCTCGAGAACTTCGATATTACAAGTATTTACTTACTTGTCTTTTGTTAACTGGGTTAGTCCACTGGGCTGGTGGCCCATTTTCAGTGGAGACCAGAGGAGAAAAGCTCCACATTATAAAACAAATTACAAAGTTTACATCAGTTCTACAAGTATTTGTATCATAAAAAAATATAGTACAAGTATCAAAGTTGTGGGATACATATATTTGTAACATACAAGACATACAATGCAGAGTATCATGAGGTCACTCAATAAGGCCAATCAACAATTAATATATAAAAACAACAGTAAATTGTGATCTAGAAAAGCTGGGTGGGTTATAGTTGGGTGGGGTGGTGACAGGTATAAGATGGAGAGAGTTGGCCAAGTAACTCTTCAAATCTCTTTTGAAAGTAATGGAAGAGTGGATAGAACGTTGATAATTAGGGAACTTGTTCCAAGTTTGAGACTTTGAGCATTTATAAAGTAATTTGCCTACAATTTTCTTGAGTCTGTAGATGTCAAGTATATGTTGGTCAGTGCTACGGAGAGATCGGGAAGGTTTGTATGGGGATAGGAGGGTGGACATGGAGGGGCAGTTGGCAGGATTTTAAAGTAAAGAATGAGACATTAGAAGCTGAGAAAGTAGGAGCAGTTGAGGGAATTGAAGCCACTGAAGTTGTGTGAGGGCAACGCAATGGTGGGATTTGTATGGAAAGTTGCAGACAACTTTAGCTATCTGGTTGTATACTTGATTGAGTTTAGTTAAAAGATTTGCTTGGAGGTGCATAAAAATAGGGGAGGCATAGAGAAGGCAAGGGAGGAGATAGGCTTTAGCAAGGGAAGTCCTAGAGACAGATTCTTTATAACAGACCGAATTTTTGATTGTTTTAGGTGAATGTCAAATTTCAGTTGATCGTCGAATGTGAGAGTCTGCATGAATTACAGTATTATCTAGGGAAGAGATAGTGAAGGATGTCCCAAGGTTGGCCATATATTTTTGAGAGGAAAAGTAGCAGCTTTTTTTTTTTTTTTTTGGGGGGGGGGGGGGTTAAGGATAAGTTGATTTATTAGCCAGTGTTCAGTGGTGTTAAATGAGGTTTGTGTCAGAGAGTGGAGGTCAGAAAGGTTGTCAGACAGGGTGATAAGAGTAGAGTCGTTGGTGTATTGGATTAGTGTAGATGTGCAGCAGGTGGAGCGAAGATTATTAGCAAAAACATTAAAGAGAAGGGGGCCTAGGATGGATCCTTGGGGTACACCTGTTTTGATAGGTAAGAAGGAAGAGCGTGAGGACAGCCACCAGCCACCTAACAGATTGCTGTTAGTAAGATAGCTGGAGAGCCAGTTGGTAGTGGATGCAGAGGTGGAGTTTGGTTAGCTTATTAAGAAGCCTAGGGTGGGAGACTGTGTCAAATGCCTTAGAGAGGTCAAGGAATAGGCCTGACACCAGTTTATCTCTAGCCTCGGCTATGGTCTGTGTAAAGGAAAGAAGGGCAGTGGAGGTGCTGTGGGGGGGCCTAAATCCATGTTGAGAGGGGATGAGAAGATTTTCCTGGAGTAAGTGATTGAGAAGCTCAGTGTGAATGCATATTTCCAGTATTTTTGAAAGGGGTGAGAGGATGGCTATAGGGTGGAAATTAGATGAGTCGGTGGAGTTGCCTGTTTATGAAGCTGAATTGTACAGAAGAATTTCCAGATGTCTGGGACTAAGGATTCTTTGACAGAATGGTTAATAAGCATAGATACTGGATAAGCTATAGTACTGATTGCATGTTTGAGAAATTGGGGGGGGGTAGATTGTCGAAAGAGGGAGAGCACGGCTTAAGTTTCTGCAGAAGATAATTTATACAGGCAGTGGGAACAGGTTTCAGGGAGAAGGAGTGGGGGTGGAGGTGGAGGTGTTTTGTTGGTGTCTGTAGGGGTTAGTTTGCAGACCGAGTCTATGAAATAGTTGGTTAGTAGGGATGCTATTTCTATCAGAGTTTTATGAGGGTAGGGGTTGGGGGTAGAAGGTTTTCCTGGGTGGAGATTATTATTTATAGTGTGCCAAAATGTTTTAGGGTTTGAAGTGTGGGTAGACTGAGCCTCTAGGTAGAAATTTTTCTCGTCTTGCACAATGAGTTTCTTAGTTCTTTGCATTTGAGAAGAGAGAAGACTGACTTTGACTATTGTTTTCAGGTGGAGTCTCTTGAGAGGGTATGTTTGGAGAGCCAGGGTGTGGCATTGGATTTGATCCTAATTTTCCATGTGGGGGCAAGAGCGATTAGGATGTTTTTAAGTGTTATATTAAATTCAAGAACAGCTTTGTTTAGGGGAAGGTTGATCAGGTGGGACCAGTTAGAGACAGTTGGTAGTTGAACTTTTCTGCATTGAAATTAGAAAGGTTTCGGCAGCCTCTAAAAAGGTGAGTAATCTCAAATTAATAAATAACTATCTGCCATTCAATTTTATTGGCAGCATTATTAGCAATATGTGCTTGTCTGGCTTGAAGTCATATTCAGCTATTTACAGGATTACACAAATCTTGTGTGTGCAACAGTATCCCATTTGTACTGCAATGGATGCTTCATTTCATAGTAAAATGTATTTCAACTTTTCTGAACTACACTTGTGCCAGTACTGGCACCCTGTACATATACTTAATGCATTTGTTCATTTTCTGTTAATAGGGAGAAAACTGAAGTTTTATACTGAACTAAGTAAACGGTGACAGTTAAACTGCTCTGTCCAGAGTTCAGTGTATCTTCACATTTGTACTAATTTTTGCAATGTGGATATACTCAGATATTTGTAGTACCGCTGGAGGTGGCTGTAAAATATTTCTGTTAGGAGCAGGACATAATTTTTATTACATCCCCTTTCTGTGTCTTGTTTTCAGTTTCTGTAATTCTGGGGGGAGCAGCTTTCCAATGAAGCGGACAGAATTGAAAAGTCACAATGAACTTTATACACAAAGTTAAGAAAGAGACAAAACAGTTTCATCAGTTCCTTTATTTCACTTTACAGCTGCACAGAAATTTGTATTTGCAGCACTGTTAGAGGTAGGTTTACTGGGTATAACATCTTTGTTTTATTTGGTGAGAGAGAGAGAGAGAGAGACAGAGAGAAGATTTTACTACTTTTCCTTTTACATATACTTTTAATGTCCCTGTGAAAGACCCTTACACTTATGCTTCATCAGCAATGTTTTATTCCTTGAGGGTTAAGGATTTTTATCACAGCACCACTTGGCAGATTATATTTATTTGCAATATAGACAATAACAATGTGCCCTTATATTCAGTGTTCCTCAGACTAGTAAGTTGTGTGAAAGCCTCACTTTTCACGGGTTTACAATAAGACAGTAGTCTGGGAAGCCCTTATATGTACTCAGTTTCTTTTTTTGCATGACTGATAAGGAAACAGTAGTTAATAAAATAATTTACTCCATGCACATTCATTTCTCAACTGTAAAGAACTTCAAAAAATGCCCACATTTTGACGCACTTTCGTCAACTTCTCATAAAATTTAAGGTTTTCTGGCAAATCATTGGGGATTTCTCAAAATTTGAGGTTTTCTGGCAAATCATTGCGTATTAGAGCCACTAACTAAATTACACATGTTTGAGTTTCAGACTTCATATTCATTAGAAAACGAATTTCTAAGTTGCAATACTTAAAACCTGCCCGTGATTTTGGCCTTCCCTCCATTATTTTTGGGTTTATCCAAAATTCTTGTGGTAACAGGTTGAGAATTATGCCTACAGCAGCTATATGGTAAAACTAAAATGTAGAAAAAAGATACACCATTCAATTTTGTACTCTTTCTTTCTTCTGCCTAGTATCACTGTTAACTTTACCCAGAAAGCCTCAAACAGGTGGGCATATAATATTTCTGGACAAAAAAATGGTGCTGTGCATAGCTCTCAACCTTCCATGTCCAAGATGAGGAACACTAGCCCTCATAATGTGGAACAAATGGGCAAAATGTGGACCACATACTAATGGCTTACTAACAACTTCAACTAGGAAGGTCATAGGATGGTTAAAATATGCTGGTTTTACTTATAAAGATGATCTTTTAATTAATTAATATGGTTCATTTCTATTTACAATGGATTTCACTTAAAAAAATCCTAACATTGAATGTGTGACAAAGTCTTTCAATGGGGAACTTTGAGGAACATGAACTTTTTAAGACCCCAAATGAGGTACGTTCTTCGTAATGAGGTAAACTTGAGAGGTATGGGCTGTGTAAATATCACACACTTCAAATATTAAACACTCACCGTTTCAAAACTTTTGGTCAAGCTGTACAAGTACACAACTTATTCATCCAAGAGCGCAACACTACACCAAAGCTACTCTCTGTTTACTCAGCATACCTCTCAACCTCTTAATGCAAGAAATCTGGACAAAGCCTGACATAATGGAGGGACAAATGCCCAAAAATAAGAACAAATTTTAAGTATTGCTCTAATAAACTTAGAAAATAGTTTAAAATACCAGGATATGTGTTAATGTGCATTTTCTGAATGATATGAAGCCTGAAACTCAAGTGCATGTCATTACTTCGTGATTTCAATCCTCGGATCATCTCAGTGATTTGCCCGAAAACCACAAATTTTATTTACAAAAGACCAACAATGCGAGGCGACAATCCGGACAGTTGAGTGCTACGGTACTCAGTGTTGCTGTACTCATCAATAGTTACATTCTATGCATTTAACTTTGTTATCAATTAATTTGTCTACTGTTGTGCTTCACAATTAGCCACGGACTTGAGATAACATGTACGCCGCACCAGCTCACTCCCTAAACATACAACTTCTCTACACTAATCTATATTGCATTAAACTTCCGTTGTACGTAGTAACATCACTTCAAACATCTTTCTTAATAATAGGAATGGTTTAACTCCTCCACAGCACAAAAACTGCTCAACACTTACTGACAACCCATGAATACGTGGTTTGCCCAAACCATGGAGAGCGAGAGTAATCGGTCTGACTGAGAATTACTGACAACATTGCCATCAGAGGATATTATATTATACAAGTCCACATTGTTCAAAATGAACTGTCTCCGCGCCAGCCAGTGCTTGTCTGATTCGCAGTCTCCCCTGACCAATTCCAACCACTCTGCCAACTGCAAACGGTCGCCCAGCACCCCGTTCGCCGGAGCTGAATCCTCCTCCTTTTCACCCTCATTAGTATTCATCAGTACACACAACCAAAAAGTTTACAGTAGCATTAGATTTTGCCCGTTAAAAAAAAAATCAAGACATTAAAAATCTCAAACCTCAGCCCAACAAAGTGCATCCAAATCCAAGACCCGGAACCGATCCCAAATAAACAACGGAAATTGTGTTAAGAAAGCTCAACCAGATCGGCTTTTGATTATGACGTCAGTTGGGCGAGTGTAATAACACTATTCCGTTGTACGAAGTAAACATGAATCAAAAAGTAGGGTTCGTTAGTGTATCTTCTGTCTCTATTAATCTCCTAAATCAGGGACGAATCTAGAAATAATCAAAGCCAGTTAGCGACACTTAGTACTGGTAACCTGAGACATTGATAGAATAAGAAATGAAAACTGACGTACATTTTCTGAAGTAAAAGAAGTCTAATATTTCACTTATCCTTTATTAAAAGTAATCCACCACTTAAAAAATCACGACTTTTAGGAGGGGCGGAGTAAAAATCTGAAACCGAGTTGGAAACATTCCTGAAAATCAGGGACATTTGGGAGGTACACTTCAAGGGCGTAGTTTTATTATACCTGCCTCACCCATTCCATGTCACTACAGCCTTCTTTGAAAAACTATTTTCTATCCATTACTGCTGTTTGTAATTAAGGAACTTCTGAGAGACCTGCTAGGCCACAACCATCTGCATTAGAAGCTGAAGTTAAGTGAAACTTGCAGTAGTGTATTTTAGTCTTATGTTAAGTACAAACTTGCAGTTTTAAAAGATTTTCATGTTTTCTAATTGTGTGTTTCATTGCACAGTGCGCTGTGCGTCTCTCTGCAGTTAGTTCCCCAGTAACCCTCCCTGTTCTTGTGTTGGTGGCTCTGGAATTGCCCGCTCCCCCCGTAAGTCTGTATTGGAACACTCCTTCTGGGTCCATCTCATTTGCTCACTTAACCGAGTACAGTGAGATCATATTCTGAGTCTAGTGTTCATGCTACTTAATACAGAGAGAAGATTTGAGAAGGCCAACCCACTTAGGTTCTTCCTTCCTCTCTCCTTGCACTTAAAAAATGCACTTTATTCATCTGCTTTTACTGTGTTTCCTCCTACTTTATTTTGCTTTTCTTAAAAGTACTCAATTTTATTTATTCTGCTGCATTTATTACTGATTGTAGTAGCCTGATTAAATTGTAACTGTTATTCTAAGTCTTTTGGTTTAAGCACTTGGGCTTCATACAGGTTGTTTTACATTAAGAACGTTTGTGGTCTGCACTGTTGTGGCAGGACAGGTAGCTTACATCCTTCTAAGCTGGGAATTACTGATTGAAGGTCCAGTGTCTGCTATTCTAAAAGTGTATTAGTTATGGCTTAAGCACTTGGGCTTCAGGCCAGTTATTCTACATTAAGAGGGTTTGTGGTCTCCACTCTTGTGGGAGGAGAGGCTGGATTCTGCCCTTCTGAGCTGGGAATTTCTGGTCACAGGCTTATTGTGCCTGCTTATTGTAACTGTTTCTTTCTGACATTGGTGCGCCTTGTTGATGTAGCATAGACCAGATTCAGATCTGCTAAATCTGACTTTGTTTGTATAACTTGAGCACTGATCCAGGCCATCTTTTTTTGGAAAAGGTTCTCCTGCACCCGAGTAGCAGAATTGTGCAGTTAGAACTTGTCTGATTGAAGACTGCTGACAGGACACAGTTTTGAGCTTTTTTTCTGGTTAATTCGGTAACTTGTTTAAATCAGTTTGTTCGTTTTCTGTTGTTTTATATATATATATATATATATATATATATATATATATATATATAAATTGCACTTTATTCATCTGCTTTTACTGTATTTGTGTTTCTTCCTACTTTATTATAAGTGGCATTGACTACAACTCTGATCTACGATATATAACAATAAGTATCATTTTCTGTGCATTTAAAGTGTTTTTTTGATTGTATCTACTTTATTTTCTGAAAAAAAAAAAAAATATATATATATATATATATATATATATATATATATATACTTGTTTCCCGCCTTTCTAAGCTAGTATAGTCCAGTTTTCAGGTTAGTGCTGAACTCAGGGCTGTGTTACAAATCTCTGTGTTTGCCCATACCCTACTTGGATAGAAGGAAGTTTCTCTGTTCACCTGTGAGAGAGGGGAGCTTTGAGCAGCCTATCTGTGTCTGTAGGAGTGGTTTCAGCCCAGAAATGAGTAGTTTATTGGCCATTTTGGGCTAATTTCTGTCTCTTTCATTTCCCTGCTATAAATACCGCATTTGCCCGGTTTTGCGTGCTGGGCAGTGCCAGTTAGCTAGGGTAAAGCTATTCCCAGCTCCACAAAGTCTCCTCTTCAATTTTTCCCTTGGAACTAGACAAGCTTTCAACTTAAGCACTCAAGTCATTCATTTCTCAGCCCGGCACTTGCTCAAAACTCATAGCAAGCACTTATAAACCCTAACACTAGACCCTCCTGTACTGTACAGAAGGACAAGGCTCTCTATTCGACCTTACCAGCCATCCAGTAAAACAGTTCACTGTACCTATCCAGGCATGTCCAAAGGGCAGTTTCAGGTGTACTCTCCAGTCCAACTGGTGAATCTGGGCATTTTGAGGCAATGTTACAACTACCTCATGTACACAGGCAACCCTCTCCTTCTACCACCAAACACTAATACATGCGAGAGATGCAATTATACAGCCAAACTGGAGTCTAAGCTCTCTCAACCCAAGACTGGATCAGACAGTCAAGAGAAGAAGGGAAATACTTACATCACACCACCAGTCTCACATAGACCCATTAAACCAGCACCGGCCAAAAACACACATAAATACATGAAAACATACTCGCAGGCTCTAAATAAAAATTTGGAAAAGCAACAGAGACCTCCAAAGCAAACATCCAAGCAACCTCCACCCCCCCCAACACAAACCATGAAGCACATACTTCACAAAACCAGTGTGCCATGCAATCACAGCCCTTAAGGCAAAATAACATACCCAACATACTAGTAATAGGTGACTCTATAGTTAGGCACACTGACGTCCCACTCACTTGGCTGAATAAGGAGGAGGTTAGTGTTAGCTGCCTGTCGGGTGCTGGGATCCACCACGTAACACAAGCACTCAGGTCATTCCAGAACAAGTACAAATATGAGTCTGTCATTGTCCATGTTGGTGTGAATGACCTGAGCCATATCTCCCTGGACTACATGAAAAGAGACATGGAAAAGCTCTCTGATCATGTAGCCCAGGCCGGTATGACTCTGACCCTGAGTAGCATCCTGCCCCCACCAAGAATGATACCACAGTATAAAGAAAAAATTCTTGATTTCAACAATTGGCTAAGTTTCTGGTGTCATTCAAAGGGGATCCAGTGTCTGTCCACCTGGGATGACATGCTCAACAAGCCACGCTGCTTCACTAGAAATGGCCTGCACCTGTCACCCTTAGGCTTTCGAATACTGGCCAAGGCTCTTGCCACCCTCATAGTGACTTTTTTAGCCAAGGCTCAAAAGACAAACCCACCACCATAAATAGCACAAGTAACAAAAAACTGATGGTAATGCTACTCAATGCCAGAAGTCTAAACCTCAAAATGCACGCACTCAAGGCATTCCTCAGTATGGAGAAAATCGATATATGTGCAGTAACAGAAACCTGGTTTAAGGCTCCAGAGAGCACCCCAGCACTACCAAGCTACAACTTATACAATACATTTCGGCCACAGAACCCGAACCAAAATATAAAAGGCGAGGGCTTATCCATATTCATCAATGATACACACACCTCTAGGTTAGTGGCACAGCACGATGCTTCAGAGATCATCCACGTGCAACTAATGAAGTGCAAAACTGCAATTCAAATTGTAGCTTGCTACAGATCACCCACCATGTCCCAGGATCCCCATTCCATTTCTAGAAACACTGGGAAACATAAAGGTCCTACCAAACACCCTATCATTGGGTGATTTCAATTACCCAAACATTAACTGGGAGAACTACTCAAGTACTAACTCCCTTGCCCAACATTTCCTGGAATTTATAAACTCAAACGCCCTGGTTCAAATGATCAACACTCCCACCAGAGGTGACAACATATTGGAGCTGGTCATCACCAACATGGGCGACCGGTGTTCCACTCCGGAGGTCAACATCTCACTAGCTAGATCTGACCATAAACAAATCACTTTGGATATCCACATTCCGAACCCACTCCCGGACAAGGAAACCACTGTGAAAAACTTTTCAAAAGCAAACCTCACGTTACTTAAGACCGAGGTGGAAAGTTTCAAAGCCCCCATGCTGAAGGATAATGCTGTCCAAGCTGCAAAATCCTTTACTAATGCATTCTACGGGCACCTACAAGAATGCATGGATCATGTCATCCCAAGCAAAACCAAGACTCACTCCTCCAAGAAAAGGAAGCCAGTCTGGTGGACTCTGCCATAAACAAGCTATACAATAGAAGGAGGAAACTAGTACAGAAAAGAGTAAAATCCCAAGAAGGGAAGACATCCCTGATCAGTATCAGCAAGAAACTACAATCCCTCATAAAATCATCCAACGTGAGCTTCGAAAGAAAAATTGCCAAGGACTCCAAAGATAACCACAAGGCATTATTTAGCTATGTCAAGAATCTAAGTGGCAATGGTCAGATCTGCTCGGAGTTAGTGCAGAATGGCACAAAATACACTGAACCGACCGATATTGCCAACATCCTGGCAGACAGGTTCAGTGCAAACTTCACCCCCCTCTCACCCCCAAAATGGCCCATAACCATACCAGAAGAATGTAGAGTCCCTGAAATCATAGCCACTAAGGTTAAAACAGCCCTCTCCAAGGCCAAAAACACAGCATCAATGGGACCGGACAGTGTCCCAGGCCACGTCCTACATGAGCTCAATGACGAACTAACCCCTCACCTAAACACACTGTTCAAACTCAGCCTCTCCACAGTCTATGTACCCAGAGAGTGGTGCACAGCAATGGTTATTCTCCTCTACAAAGGTGGGCCACAACAGACCCAGGAACTATTGCCCTATAAGCCTGACTAGCTTGTCCTGCAAGGCTATGGAGCGCATCAACATGGAACTCATTAACAGAGACATTGGGAACCTCCAAACACTGGACCCTATCCAGTTCGGCTTTATTAAGGGCAGATCTTGTCTCCTAAACCTGATGGACTTCTTTGAGACAGTTACCAAGGCTATAGACGAGGGAAAGGTGGTACACACAGCCTACCTAGACCTCGCAAAGGCCTTTGACAGCATTCCCCATTCTGGTATTATAGACAAGCTCACCAGCCTGAACTTAAACCCCTACATCATAAGATGGGTTGCCAACTGGCTGACAGACAGAACCCACATGGTAAGAGTTGCGGGAGCTAGGTCCGACTCTAAACCGGTTACAAGTGGCGTTCCCCAGGGCTCAGTCCTAGGACCCCTCCTGTTTGGCATATACTTCTCAGAGGTACAGGCAAGCACAGGAGGGCTATGGCTGACCAAGTTCGCAGACAACTGCAAACTAGGGGCTGTAATTGACTCTCCAGCTGACACAGACATCCTCTAAAAGGGTCTCACTGAGATGGATACCTGGTGTCAAAATCATGGCCTCAAGCTAAATGCCAAAAAGTGTATAGTCATCCCCTTTGGAAAAAACAAAGTACCCACAAACTACCACATAGGTGGTAGTCCCCTAAATACGGAAGACATAATAAGGGATCTGGGGACCCAAGTAGATAATAATCTCACCTTTGATAATCACATTGCCAAAGTGGTTAGAAAATCCTTCTACGTGGCCCACCTAATCACAAAAGGGTTCACATCCAGATCAAAAGAGGTCATTGTGCCCCTCTACTCATCACTCATCAGACCCATCATAGAGTACAATGCCCCATTTGGGATGTACCTTACAAGACATCTCCAACAGCTGGAAAGACCACACAAGTACATCACCAAGAGGATCACTGGCCTCAAACAGATGCCCTATGCAGCTTGACTGAAGAAACTCCAGCTGTACTCGGTTGCATACCGCCTACTCAGAGGTGATCTTTGTCTGACTACAAGGTCAGGTCCAACCCAGAATTGATGGATATGCTCCACCTAAAAAAAACCTTATCCCCTCGAGCCACACGCTCTAGGGATCTAAACCTCACCACAAAAATAAATAGGACGTGCTGGAGGGATAGATTCCTGTCCCAGAGACTTCCCATACTTTGGAACAAGATTCCAGTCTACATTAGGCAGAGCTCCTCACTAACACTCTTCAAAAGAAACCTTGACGAGTGGATGGGAAACAGAAAGTTTACCCCGGGGATCACTTCAGTGGCTGTGCTGGACAGAGGCACAGGGAACTAATCTAAGGGGGCGGCGAAATCCAACACACTCTGTCTCGGCTTATAAATGCCTTCGGGCAGATAGCCTAGTACCTACCATTGAACCTATGATGCCCCCTTAACCCTTCACAATTCAGATGGCTGGGAGGGTGCCAGACCCTATTACAAATGTATTAATGAAAAAATACAGTTTGCAGAGATGACTGATCTGAGACATTTGCTTGCACTTCATTTTAATAGTGTCACAGTTGACTTAACAACCTTTATTTTCGAAATAGTTTGGGTGGCATGTATTGTTGACTTAACCTTTATTTTCAAAACAGTTTGGGTGGCATGTGTTGTAAGATTACTTCCCCCTTCAGAAGTAGTCATGGATTTAAGAGTGCATGCCTTATAAAAATGTTAGAAGAAAACGTAATTTCAAATTTTCTACATATAACTAATCAATGATTTGTTTAAATTGTAAAGCATCCAGCATGTGGAATATGTATATAATTAAAGATTAAGCATTGTCAAGATGAATGAGTACAAATTATTAGACATAGGACACTTTCACCAAGAAATTCCATTACATACTGACTCTGACTGCAAGATCATATGACTGACAGTACCCAGTGGTATTATCTCACATACCTTTCAACTTCTTTGGTCGTGAATTCTAGACAAAGCCAAAAAATATTGGTGAAAAAGTCCCAAAATCAGGGACATTTATTAAAAATATTAGTCTAATTCAATGAAAAATAATACAGAACAAAAGGTATTACATCAGCTAGTTTTTTTCAAAACAATAACAAACTCTAATGTCTGGTATTATTGAATGGTTGTAATATTCAGTGATTTACTAGAACATTATTTTGTGAGGGACAAGGCAAAAACAGGAGTCAAAATTGTGAACAGTTGATAGGTATGCTAGCACCCCTTAAGATGAACTATATTCACTCATTACTAGATATATGACAACCCATGTTTCCATTCTTACAACATCAGTTGGCAGATGTGGAATTGCAGTCATTATTAACATATCTACACTTCTGAAGTTGATCATCTGGTGCAAGCTAATGGAGGACTGGATACACACTGACATTTACTTATTTATTTTTTATTATAAAAATGTGGATTCAACCAGGCAAAATACTGCATAGTACATTGTGAGGTAAGTGGTTATAGAACAACAAATAGGGGAACATACATTTCGTAGGCCATATTACTATCACAATGTATATTTATTATTTCATTTTCAATTTTTAATTTCTCACATATGTAGTTACTGTTGCAAAGTTCACATTTTAATCTTTTATCACTGTAGGCACATTGGTATGGGGCTTGGTGGGCCAAACCATGGCAGGGCTTGCTAGTGCACATCATGATGATGAAGATCTTGAGTTTCATCATAATTCCTGCAATGCTGACTCTCTGATTCTGAGAGATCGAGGAAGCAAATTAATTATGTGGGTAGAAAAGTGATGATTATTTGCTGTATTGCAATATTTTTGTTTTGACTACATTTTGACACAGCTGCTCCAAGTTCGGTAGTGTTTACTCATAATAGAGTTCAGTCATTAGGTATCATGTGCTGTTTCTTATGTCCACCA
Organism: Protopterus annectens; assembly: GCF_019279795.1. NCBI lineage: Eukaryota > Metazoa > Chordata > Ceratodontiformes > Protopteridae > Protopterus > Protopterus annectens. Next base: position 920,616,431 of record NC_056729.1, read on the forward strand.
GGTTAATTTCAACTCTGATAAGCTGAGTTCACTGCTCTTAAATGTCCGATCCAAAATGTGAAAGTACAGACTATTAGTAAGAATAGTACACTTTGAGTAGGCAGCAAAAAAGGAACCATTCAAACACTGTAACAGAGATGTCGGGAAATACTGAAAATATAGGTGTCAGTGGGTGAAAGGCAATTAATATTAAGGAGTTAGCTGCAGTATAGAGATACAGAATATTAATAGTCAGATGGCTACATCATCTATTGCAGTGCATCACCCTGACAGCTGCGGTGTAGTACTATAAAAAAAATGTACATTTGAAAATAGTATTGTAAACAAAGGAAACATGTAAAAATACTTCCCATCATCAGTAGATGTTAATTATTTGTGTGCACAATCAAATAATAACTACACAAGGAATACCAAGTTACTAATGGGCTCTCACAAATTCATTCCAGTACAGTCCCATTTATTATTTGTTGTAACAATAGTTATTTATTTATAGTTGTTTACCAGTGTAGAGCACTAATCCACGTGGATATTTTTCAGACTCAGTTCAGAAGTGTTATCTGGTTAAGTGACTTGCTAAGTGTCATAATGTCATCAAATGAAGGCTGACAGGAATCAAACACAGGAATACAGAAAATAGATCATATTCAAATTAAGTGTTATTCCATCAGAACACACATCACAAATACAAAAGCACTTTGCAGATCAAAAGGACCCTAAGCAGCTGTGGAAGGGCATCCAGTGCATGACTGATTACAAACCTCCATCAACACAATGTGTAGATAATACAGACTTTCTAAACAAACTTAACACCTTCTTCAGCAGATTTGAGGAGACAAATAACACCTCACCAAAGAAACTACCCATGGACGGGGATGCCACACCGCTGTGTCTCAACCTGGAGGCAGTCTGAAAAAACCTAAGAAAAGTCCTCCCAGGTAAGGCAGCAGGTCCTGACATAATTCCATTTCGTCTACTCAAGGACTGTGCAGATCAACTAGCACCTGTCTTCACTGACATCTTCAACACATCTCTCAGACAGGCTAGTGTGCCAAGATGTTTCAAGTCTGCCATCATCATTCCACTGCCAAAGAAGTCATCCCCAGTCACATTAAATGATTATTGACCCATCGCACTCACACCGGTGGTGATGAAATGCTAATGCTTTGAAAGGCTGGTCAAAGAGCATATATTATCTTGTCTGTCTGCATCTTTTGATCCTTAACAATTTCCTTACAGACCAAATCACTCCATTGCGGATGCTATTTTCCTAGCACTACATCACATCTTGAAATATCTTGAAGACAAAAATTGGTACATAAGTATGCTGTTCATAGACTTCAGCTCAGCCTTTAACACTGTAATACCACAGCAGCTGTTGTCTAAACTAAGTCATTTAGGCACAGAAAATACACTCTGCAATTGGATCCTCAACTTTCTGACCAACAGGCCCCAAACCGTTCAAGCTGGCAAGAACCACTCACGATGCATCACATTGAATAAAGGGGTCCCACAAGGTTGTGTACTAAGTCCATTTATCTTCACAATACCGACCCATGACTGCTCTGCAAAACATCAGGCAAATCACATCATCAAGTTTACTGATGATACCACCATGATCGGCCTCATCAGAAATGACAACAATGGGGCATACAGAGAGGAAGTGAACCAACTCACTAGATGGTGCACCGACAACAACCTTGCACTAAATGTTGAAAAACAAAAGAAATTATTGTTGACTTCAGGAGGAAGAAAGGGTCCCATGCACCCATCACCATCAGTGGTACGGCAGCGGAAAGGGTAAAATGCACCAAATTCCTCGGGGTGCACATCTCAAATGACCTAAGCTGGGCAACAAACACCTCCTTGTAAAGAGAGCCCAGCAATGTCTCCACTTCCTGTGGAGACTACACAGAGCAAACCTTCTGTCCTGCATCCTCATGACCTTCTACAAGATCATGATCGAAAGCATACTGACTAACAACATCACAGTCTGATATGGAAACTGCTCATACGCAGATCGCAAGGAACTAGAGAAGGTTGTAAAGCAGGCCAGGAAACTCACAGGATCAAACCTCCAGTCCTCACAGAACCTTTACTCTTGCAGATGCTATGGCAGGGCCATGAAACTGTTAAGGGACAAGTATTATCCCACACACAGACTGTCTGTCTTCAGGGAAATGATACAGAAGCATCAGGTGTAGAACATCAAGATTCAGGAATAGTTTCTTTCCATAAGTGATCAGACTGTTAAACAACTAACTTTTCAATGTCAACACTCCCTCAGTTCATGCAATATGATTGTCTTTACTGTCGTATAATTAAATTATTTTACTTATCTAAGTTATGCAATATGAACTAAATTATTACTTGCACAAGTACAGAAACTGTGAATTATACTATGCTGCTATCCAGTCTTAAAATGGTGGTGGGTAAGTTATCTATGTGTGTATTTATATCTGTACTGTCTAGACTAGATTTTCTTCCATTATATGGTTCATTCACCTTCTTGTGAAAACTGTTTTCAATGCACACGAGCCTGAAGCAATGAAAATCCATCCAGTGATACATTGCATTTGTTGATCTGAATGACAATAACGTTTATTTTGACTTTAATTGTGATCACAATGTATTCATAGGCAAAATAATTGGAATTTTATCTGAGCACATGAGAATAAAAAGTTAAAGTCTAGTATAAGCATTAAATTTGTACATTCAAGAGAATGCAATTGTATATATCACTGGGTAATATAGACTGAAGCTATTCAGTACTTCATGTACAGCACAGGACTAAAGAGAGGTATATGTAGAATATGCTTTTACTTTACTTCACATGACTACAAATATAATTTGGTATTGTGTTTGCATATGGTGTATAAATTGGTAGTGCAACCAGTGCCCCCGTGTGGCACAAAAACCTTGGTAATAAAGGTAGAGCAGCTGAGAAAGCTTGAGATGAAGTGCCTGATACTAGTTATAGGATGGTAACTGCGGGACAAATAAAAAAATGAGGAAATTAGAGTGGAAATCCAAAGTAGCACCGATTGAAGAGAAGGTAAAGGAGAACAGAATGTAGCGGTTTGATCACATATGCAGAAAGTAGAAGATGATCCGGTAAAGTGGATGTGGGAGAGACAGAAGAAGACAAAAGGGAATGAGGATGTCCTGCCAAGAGATGGAGGGGGTTGTGTGAGAGAAGACCTGTAACAATAAGACATGTCTGTTGAAGAAGATGGAAGAGTGTCTCTGAATCAAGAGAAGGTGACAACAGATAATGGAATACCCCAACCCTCTGTAAAAATAGGGAGAAAGAGGGTTGGCAATGATGAAGATGAATATGTTTGCATGTAACTGTTACAACACTATAGAACTCCTCACCATATGATGCTTTTACCATGGACATGCATTTATGTACAAAGAAGCTCGTGGGAAAGCAACATAAATCAGTATGGTTTTGATTCTTTGACAAACACTATTCTCTTTAGCTTTAATTTCTGTAATATTTTAATACTACCCATGGCACTGATGTTTTACTATAATGCTGAGCCTGCAATTTTTAATTTCTAACCAGTGTATTATCTCAGTAATCAAGCATAAATAAACAGCAAAGAAAAATAAAACTCACCATATAGAAATAACAATGTTTTATTTAATTTTATATGACCACACATATTTTTTTTCTTATTGTGTTAACATGCACATGTAAATGCAGTTCATTTATTAAATGATACTTTGAAAAATTTTTCTTTAGGAAGAACAGATCATCAGAAAGCAACGTGCAATATTATGGTATTGGCGCTTTCACAAGCTTTATTTTTTTTTATATTCCATGGTTTAAAGTAATAGTTAAATAGTGACAAACTGAATATTTCACTTTATTTTTCACACTTATAAATATTATTTGAGGTAGCACTTCCATATTGGAAAATGTGTATTGTCAAAAAAAAAATTATCCTGTGAAAGCAATATACAGTATTATGGTCTTGATTCTTTGCCAAACACTATTGCTGAGGTGCCCAGTAGTGAGAAGTAATATATTAATATAGCCATGATAATTTGATTTAGTTCAGTGCTTGCAAGTGAATATTACAGTAATGTGGAACACTTGAGCATGTGGAGGCTGTATTAACGGACAATACCAAGTTTGCACATTAAAATAATATTAGCTTCTACTTTTCTCACAGAAGGTTGTTCAGTATACTTGCCTTGTACTTAATTATGCTCTATGTCCTGCATATTCTGGTTCCAAAACATAACCACCAACCAGTCATACATCATTAGCCTCACCGCCCCTACACCAAAATACACTTATCTAACCTTTCTAATACCATTTGATTCCACGTGGAATTTCATTTTTTTTCTTTGGTTCCAGTCTAAATTATATCTGGTTATGTTTATATTAGGCAAGATACAAGATAAAGTATTTCAATAACCAAAGTTCTAGTGTCAGAGTGTTAAAAGAAACCAGTTGAAAACGAAAAACATCCCAGCTGTAGCCAAGAACCAGACTCACCAGGTGAAACACCCAAGTTTTATTCCACTGGTTTAAAATCCAAAATCCAATAATGCAGGTAAAAAAGAACTTGTAGAATAAAATAGTCAGAACGCAATCCACAGTCAAGGGCTTTTGTCAATAAGACTTCATCAGAACTGTGGGTAAAATGCAAGCATATGTCTTAATAAAGAGCCCTCCCCAATCAAATCTTCCAATTAATTAATAAAGCAAATAACACTATACCAAAACAAGGGAATAAATTAAAGGCCAATGATATAATCAAAGCAGAAATTAATTTTAAACAGTTAGTTTTTTAAAAAAACAAAAAAAAAATCTGCCCAACATATATCATGCATAGTCCATTTGTGGACTCTTGGACTGTTTCCCTAAGATATTTGGACGATATTTTTATTCTCTGGAAGGCAGGAGAAAAGCATGTGGAGTTTATTCACTATGTGAACAGTATATGTGATTACTCTAAATTCACAGGTAATTTTGGTAAGGACAATATAAGTTACCTGGATGTGTTTCTTTAGAAAGACAATGTTAAACAATGTTTTAAATCTCGAGTCTATCGGAAACCCACTTTTTCAAACGACTACCTGGAGTTTAAAAGTAGTCATCCTTTACATGTGAAAAGGAGCATAGTAAAGGTTCAGATGTTCCATATTGCAAGAATGTGTTCTGACCTTGAAGTTGTGAAGGTTGAGATGGGTACCCTGGTGAATTTATTCGTAGTGAGGAGATATCCATTGGAGTTTGTTTTACCCATTTGTGACCAAGTGATGGGCGAATGGGGTTTAAGATACAAACCATTGCTGGGGGTAACCCAGAATAAAGAGGTTTTAGATTCACATTTACAGAGAAATGATTTTACCTATTCCATGGTATTAACTTATGGGGAAACTAGTGATAAAGTTAAGGAGATCCTCAAGAAAAATTAGGTACTCTTCAAAGGAAATGATGAACTCATGGGGACTGTTGGTAACGGGCCTATTTTTATTATAGGACTAACAACAATTTAAAATTTTTGTTAGAACATCCCACTGAGCAGGAAGTAAAGACTCCTATGGGTACCACTAAATGTGGAGCCTGTAACTACTGTAAATATATCATTACAACACCTACCATACACGTTGGCATCAATGGGTATGAGGTAAGGTTAGCCACAAGTTCCTGTGATACTACAAGAGTAGTATATATTGCTGTCTGTCAGGACGTCTATATTGGCAAAACTGAGAGGAGGTTTAGAAGAAGGCTGTACGAGCACATTTATAGCATTAAGAAACAGGATGACAACAACGCATTATACCGACACATTAAATTGAATTCTGACCATCTTTCTTATTTGGTATATTGGAAGTGGTGGCTAAGGATCCTGGGGGGGGGGGGGTGTGACTGGAAGAATAAAATAGATAGGGATGAAATGAGGTGGCAATTACATTTGAATGTCACTATTACCCCAGGCATTAATGACAACATTTCAATTAAGCCCAAATTAAAGTTCAGGGCCATATGGCTATACAATAGGTCTGCCCAAGAGGGAGATTATTTTTTTCTTTTTTTAAAAAACTATTTTTTTTAGAATTAATTTCTACTTTGATTATAACATTGGCCTTTAATTTATTCCCTTGGTTTGGTATAATGTTGCTATTTACTTTATTAATTAATTGGAAGTTTTGATTGGGGGAAGGTTCTTTATTAAGACATATGCTTGCATTTTACCCACAGTTCTGATGAAGTCTTATTGACGAAAGCGCTTGACTGTGGATTTTGACTATTTTATTCTACAAGTTCGTTTTTTACCTGCATTATTGGATTTTGGATTTTTAACCAGTGGAATAAAACTTGGGTGTTTCACCTGGTGAGTCTGGTTCTTGGCTACAGCTGGAGTGTTTTTTGTTTTCAAGATAAAGTATTTCGTTACAGAGAATGAAAATGCAGTGCTTCACTTATAATGTCCATGTTTGAATTTTTTCCAGAAGTTACCTAGCCTTTGTGCAAGTACATTGTGTTTGAATGCATTAGTAAAAGTGTACTGAAAGCATTAAACAAAATAATCATATTTGTGGCATTACACTCTAATTTTTTGTTCAATACAGTCAATGTCTATTTTTCAGTTCAGCTGGAGATTTATTCTACTAATGGTTATTGTCAGGCAACCACTATATATATATACAAGTGGAGACTTGTAATTGGAATACATTGCATTTTTTCAACATTTAGCAGGATAAATAATATAACCAAGTGAAGGTAAACAACAGATCAATATTGACATAAGAGAATACTAAATAATGAATGAATTTGTGAATGAATGAATGAATGAATGAATAAATGAATGAATTTGTATCAAGCTACTTTTACAGCAACTAAATATTGTATAATTGCTAAGAAACTTGTCATAAAGTAGCAGTTTTTACATGCATAATATTTTAACAAAAAAGGAAAGGTTGTAAGACTAAAACAATGCAACAACTAGTCTTGTGTTACTGGGGCGTTTTATAGCTCTTTTTTACAATAGCTTTTGTAACACAGCATCCCTCATTCTAAGATGCTTAAGTAACAGACATTAATTTGACCATGACAAAGCAAATACTTTTTTAATATCTGATTACATGTACTGATGAAATGCATTAGGGCACTGTTTTTCCTAATAACCTCATATAGCATTATGATCTTGATGCTTTGACAAACTCCATTCTGTGATACTGATAGTAAGAAATGAAGCCATGAACATATTTATTTTGCATGATTACGTATATCTGATGCTGTTTGCATGTGGATGTTACAGTACAATGGAACCCCTTAGCACTTCAAAGCTGTATTATGTCAACCATGCAGATGTACTTATGAAAAAAAGTGAGCAAGATAAACATTATAGTTTTGATTTCTTGACATACACTATTCTCTAATACTTGACTGTGAAAGTAATAGCCAAACAGAAGCAAGAGGAATGTTTTCTTATATTTTACATGATTACTAGTATCTTATGGTCTTGATTCTTTGACATACACTTGTAATACCTGACAGTGAAAGTAATAGCCAAACAGAGGCAAGTGGAATGTTTTCTTATATTTTGTATGATTACAGGCATCATTGCATGCCATGCCTGCACATGGAAATAGAAGCTCAAATATCCTTGTTTTGTTGTTGTTTTCTTTTAATAATAAAAAAAGAAAAGATAATCAAAGGGAAACAATATATTATATTATGATTTTGAAGGTTTCACAGCTATTTTCTGATACCCAACAGTTGAATTTAATAGCCAAATATAGACATAAAAATATTTTAGTTTATTTTATATAATCCCAAACATCACATGATGCAGTCTTTGCATGTGGAACACCTTGACTGTTATCTAATACTGGTCTTTTTGTGGTTGAATTTTGTATTCATTAAACTACCAGAGTACATATTCAAGGGCCAGTGAAATGTAGCATCTTAAGGCTCTATTAATTCTCCTGTGCAAATGCAACAAGAAAATGACTATCATGGGAAAGCAACATTATGGTCTTGGTTCTTTGACAAGTGCCAGTCTTTGAAAAAAATATTTCACTTTATTTCCCAAGATTGTAGTTTTAGTATGCATGAAGTTGTGTTTCTCATATTGTCTGCCTACTACCACTACCACTCCATCACTCTATTACCTCCAAATGTAACACCACCACTGTACTTCAAGTCAACATTCAGCACTGACAAATACTTGCTTGTATTTTTTTTCAGTTTAAAATAACCACAGTGCACACAAGTTGTACTGAATTTTGCTATGCTTGTGGTTCTGATAGGTAATTCTCACAACAAAAACTTAATAATTATGTACTATGCTGTTGTTTTCTGTTTTTGGCTGCAGTTTAAAACAACCAGAGTGCACAGGAGAGTGAAATATGCCTAATTATTTAATTTGAGGAACATTTTAATATATTTCATATATGCATCAGCTTTTCATTATAGTCGTATCAGTCCTAAAATATTTTCAAATGATTATACAACACAGTTTTCACAGATGTCATTCCTATGGATGAGTTATATTTGCATGATTTGCACATATGCATAAGATGTTGCTGATTCAATGCCATGATTTGTAGAGGTTTGTTTTGCCTCACAAGCACTTCATATAAGCAGAATAATAAAGTGTGCAAGGGGTGATGTAATGTGCAAACATAGTTCTGAAGCAGCATGGATTCAGTTTCTATTCAGCTTTATAGTAAGATTTTCACCTTCCACAGTACAACGGTTTCCAAAATCAATAAATAGGCTTTTATTCCAATTTCTTTATGTGCTAAAAAAAAAAAACAATTTGAATGCAAAACCCATAGTGAAATTATTAGTTTTATCATGCAAAAAAGTTCAAAATGTTGACCATGAAGGGCCTGTTACGTCTGATTGTACAAAACAGGCTTGGATGACTTCTGTCATAGAAGATTTTGTTGTTGTGGGGAGAAACAATGTAAAAATGAAAGGCGGTTAATTTAATACAATAGTTAAAATATAACTTGATTGTATAGTGATATTGCAACACTGATGTAAATGTTAACTGGTCATTATACAATTGTTTTGCTGTTGAGCTTATATGAGATCCAGACTCTCATCTCCAGGCAGCTACATGGAGTTTAATCCTACAGAACTTAAATATGTTTTAGTATGAATAATTTTCACAAGGAAAAAACTAAGATATTGGCTAATAATAAAGAGCTGCATTATTTATTGGCTAGTCAGTAGCATCATTTCATACTAAACTGATATTTTAAATACATGACTTTTTTTTCTAAAAATCAGAGAGACTATAACTCAGTACAGAAAAAGGCAAAACAGATATACAAATGTCAAAGAACAGTGCAAAGGTTTCAAGGTGTAATTTAGTTGGGCAATGTTTGTACTAAGATAGCTGCATAACTATGCCTTTAAGAAAGCTTCTAGAAGAAGGTATATTCTAGGACTAGATTATGAAGAGGAAAAGAAATTTGAAATGCTAAAATACTAGTTACAGATGATTAAACATAAAAATGCTGTGATATAAAAAAGTTCCTAGGCTAAGGCTTAAAATGTGTATATGGATCAGTGATCTACTCTTGTTAAGAAACATAAATCCATCACAGCTAACAAACTAACTAGCAAGTCTGTTCAAGAACTGCAACTACATAAAAACAAATGCATACATAAATATAATAAATACAATAGATAAAATAAATAAATCAAAATAAGTCCTTTGTATTGCAGGTAGATTTCAGAATGACACAGGAACTGTGAACCTACGATAGCATTGTCCATTTTATGTTGGTCTGGAGCATTTGCATATTTACAAAACCAATGTGATCACATAGGACTATAGTGTATAGCTATGAGAAGTTTTGTGAATCTGTTTACATTAATGAAGTTCAGATCATGAAGCAAAACATACTCGGAAAGTATTTGTACAGAGCACCTCTGCGATTGCAGAGGATTTTTCTTAATCTACAGAAGTATGATCTTAAGATGAAATGCAGACCAAACAAGGAACGGGACACAGCAGATATGGTAAATACTGCATATTTATGACACAAACATAAAATATTGTTGGAAGATGAACTACAGACTGTTTTGATCATAACAAATTTACCTATATCAGTAAAGAAAATAAAGTTCCAGAGGTATACTGACACTGATTTAGACATTTAGTTATTGAAAGAAGATATAGAGACACATTGGCCTGTGGAAAAATGACCAGCAAGAAATGAAATTTAATCTTGTTTATCTTTCAAGGGAGAAGCAAGCTGTGTCTCAGTTTACTGTCCAAAGCTGAGAAACTAATAAATTCCAATCAACTGAGAAGATAGGGAAATGGCAGATATATGAACCATGTCTGAGAATAGTAAAGAGCAAAGGAAGAGAAAGCAAAATAATTTATTGGGAAGGGATGTCAGCTCACAACAAGTAGTGCAGAGGTTTGCAATATGCAATTCATATCATAAAAACAGTTCAAGGAAATGCCCGGTTCTGTACCACAAGGGGATAAATCCATGACTGGGATATCATGAGTTTGAATAATGACTTTTTTGTTGGAAGAGTTGGAAAGGGGATTTTAAGAATTAAAAATAATGGGAGGTTTATATATTGTTAACAAGCAACTATAACCATGAACAGTGTGGGCATTGTTGTAAAGCAAGGCAAGATTCACATTTGTATTGTCCAGGTCTATATCACATCAGTGAACGCTAAAAATAGCGAACGCTGATATAGCGAACGTCAAAGTCTGAAAGCTGAAAACAGTGAAGGAACGGATCAGCGAATTTTTTCCCAGGGAAAAAAAATTGCTGGGCCGTTCTCCAGGCTTTGCTGTTTTCTCCACTGCGGTGTGATCTCGGAGTTAGTATAACACAGCCCCCCCCCCCTTAATTTTGACTTTATACTTTTTTTTTTTTTTTTGGATCAGCAAGTTTTTCCCCTGGGAAAAAATTTGCTGATCCGTTTTTTCTCATCTTTCAGCTTTCAGACTTTGAAGTTTGATATATCAGAGTTTGCTGATGTGATATAGACCCATATTGTCCAGCATAATCTGTATAGTAATTTAAAAAGAGCAGCAACAGCATCCATTGCTTGCAGTAGAAGAAGAAATCTTAAGAATGCTAAATGAGAAGTTGTTTTCACTACTAGATGTGAACCATGAATTCTGTCAGATCAATAAGGGATTTTGGAGTTGGGGTTTGGCATGATGGTAAAGGTGTTTACATCATAGACAAAAAATACAATATTTGATTGTCACCTTTGAGGGAAATTTGCTGGGCTTAAAATGGCCCACAAGGACAGCTATCCTACTACTTACCTGTGAGCCTACAATAAAGGACATATACAAAACTGAGTCACGAATAGAAAATCTGGATTACACCTATGTATTACTAAAACAAAGGTATGCTTTTGAAATCTAACAGCCCACACCAACTGGAACAAGACAAACTTCAAATACTGAATAAAGGTCAGAAATGTTAGGCGTAGAAAGTCCTATTATGTTGTTTCATGTTATCCTAGATAAAGCATTAAAATTTGATCAACATGCTAGTACAGTTGTACTCCATACTAATCAAAATATGGTCTTATCTCTCACACCTGTCAGTTTACAATTTTTGCATACACCTCTGACAACTACCTGTTAATAACATCCAGTTTCTATGGTGTCAATACATTTCCTAATCCACACTCTAACTAAGGAGGTTTCCGAAGTACCAGCTTTTATTAGGAAGGAGTATCTCAATCCAAATAGGAACAATTCATCCAATTTTAGATTCTATATAGTTAAATCTTGAATAATTCTGTTTAAAATTTCATACGGTTTAACTTTTTAAATTGTGCTACCTTTTAGTATTTTCTTTCTCTTTGACCCTGAAAGTTTGTAAAATGCTTAGCTATTATGTATTTAATTACCTCAAAATTAATCAGTCAGTCAATCAATACATACCCAAACAACCAATTCAGTACAGGGGTGCAACACAATTTTTCTGTTTGTACTGGGCATTCCAAGAGAACATACCACTACAACTCACTAAAAGTAATAACTGTTCAGAATTCAATAATTTTCTGTTGTTAATACAATAATTATCATATTCTGGCCAGACAAATGCCTATTAATCAAATCTCTTACAGAATGATATATCCCTAAGTGCTCACTTCATTCATCCAACCAATACCCAGTGCAAAACTCTGATGACTACAGTCAAATATGGGGTCTGCACTTTTCAGCTGCTGAACCCAAAGTTTAGAACTACACATCATTCTCAGTCTAGCAAAACCTGTATGAATTTGCCTTCAGGAACATACTCTGACAGCATCTTAAACCTAACTGGAAGTGCATTTTCACTACTGGTGTAGTATAGCAACCACCAGTGCCAGTTATCAGAAACAGTTCCTAGACAGACTTGAGCATACAACATAACATTGAGCATCTCATATGTGTAACCTACTGTCACACAATGATGGAACTGTCATTTTTTTCTCAGTTGTATTAACCATCCACCGATTGAAAAAATGTTCATTAGCCAAGTATTTACCTGAGGTTTTTCAGGAACTTTGCCTCAAGTGGTATACTCAGTCCCAGCACATTTTACTCCATATGCTTGTAAGTAGAAAATGGAATTTCTAATCTATCTTCTTTCTTTTAACTAATCATAAAGGCAACATCAAATCTCCCTCTCTTTATTGCCAGTTCCAAGATAATGTTTGTGATCCATATGTATTAAAAAGCATATGCATGATATCGAAGTCCCACACCATGAATATCTTTTCCATATTAGGTGATCTTCATAGGGATATCTACATCAGCGGGAAGTGCTGCCAGTGTTTTGAATGTACAGGGGTTCCCCAGTGTAAATAACCTCCTAAAAATTTGTTTGGTATTTGACAATGTTGACAATCTGAATGATGCTGACATATGGCAGATGACATATAGCTGAACTCCACAACTGTTTCATCATGCTGATTTTTCCAGAAGAACATCTACTTAATGTACAGTTCAGATGCCTTAAGGTATTGAGAGTGACTGTACTATACAACTTATAGGATTAGCAAGATATTTGTTGTTCCACCATGTTGCACAGCATGACTCGTAGGAAACAAGCTATGCAAAACTGTAGCTAGATGACCAGTCAAACCCTGTCCACCAGCACTACAACTAGCTGTGGCCAGGGATTTGAATCACAGCAGTGACAAGGAGTATGGAGAAAATAGGCACCCCCTACCCCCAACCCCATGGATACCAAAGTTAGTATAGGTTTAGCACAGGGAAAAGTATCAACATCCAATACAGGCCTTAGTGTCATGACAACACAAAATGACAGCGACATACAAAACAAGGCAATCCTATTTTACAGTGATTTCTGTGCTGAAACCACTTCATCCATTGGTTCATTCACACTGTATATTAGACATTAGCTTACAAATATTACTAGTAGAACACTATCAAGTTGGCTTGCCATCATCACTTGCACAGGTGACAAAGGATATAATGCACAGCATCAGGGAACCTACAAACACCAAAGGCCATGGGACTGTTTCACTTCTTTACTAATAGATACTATGACTGCAAAACAACATGGATGCCAGCCAGTTTTTCAATTAATGTTTTGGTGAAGTAATGCAAATTCATCTGAAATTAACTTTTCTGCATTTCTTAGTGAAGTAACTGTATATCTTTGTTTCCCTGGGTTATTTTTGTCCCTGTATTTCAAGACGTTTCTGAAGTAAGCAGAAAGTATACTGCCACATACACAGCCTACAATGAAAGAGGAAGGAGAACCCACCATAAAAAAAATGCAATGCGAGCTAAAGACAAGATAGTCAAGTAAAGCAGTAGATTCATATGAAGCTAGGCAGATATGATCAAAATAGTAGGTACGCTGGGGAGAAATGACTCCTGAGAGACATGTGTATCCCAGATGACTGAAGAATTAGCATAACAGTGCCAGTGTAAAAGAACACATTGCATATTCACAACTGCATGCAGTACAGAGGTATCACACTCATGTCACACTGCATGGAAGTGCTGGAGAGGGTCACTAATAAATGAATATGCAGAGTAGTAGAAAGCAAGATGGGTGATGAGTAGTTTTATTTCAGATCAGGAAGAAGTAAAAAGTACCCAATGTTTTCACCGAGACAGATGGTGGAAGAGAAGCTGGAGATGAGGAAAGGGTCCAACTGGGCATTTCTATATTTGGAGAAGATATCTGGCAAGGTCCCAAGAAAGATGATTTGGACAGTCTACAATGAACTGATGACCTAGAAACATTGGTAGAATTAGTGCACACTGTGTACAGAGACCCAATGACAGAAGTATAAATAGTGTCCGGACTCACAATGGGGTTGCCAGTGGAAGAGGAGTCCATCAGGGCTCAGCTCTAAGCTCATTATTAGTCATAGTGGTGATGGAGTACATCAGCAAACATGTTGGAAGGAACAGATCAACAAAGCAGCTGTATGCAGATGATGTGGCATTGCAAACAAATTCTGAATAGGAAGTTTAATGAACGACAGAGGACTGGAATGCAAACTGAAGGCACATGAAAAGAAATAGACTGCAAACAAGACAGTGACCATGGCAGCAAATGAGACAAAGGAAGATAAAGACAAAGAGAGAGAGAAGAGAAAGAGTGGAACAGGTGAATAGCTTCAAGAAACTGGAAGGTATGACTGAGCAGCAGGAACGTTTGAATGAAAAGATCAAAGTAAGTATTAGTGACACTGCAGCCAACAGGCATAGAGTGTCCAAGGTGATACGAGATAGAAGAATAACAACGCAGTTGAAAAGTAAGGTGTACAAAACAGTGATGCAATCAGTGCTAACTTGTAGCACAGAAGTATGTTGTTGGTAACTCTGCTACCTTCAGAATGTGCATTTTGGTTACCCAGTTTTGTATTTTCTCATTATTCTGTTCATGTTTCCTTCTTTGATTTTTTAACACTGTAGATCTCACATCTCCTGTTCTATACAGGTGGCATGTCATCAAAATACTCTTAAGTGAGCTTTCATGTGTGGTTCATTGAAGCATTTCTTATAATATGTGCATGGATTTTACCCATACCTTTTCCCTTACACTAGTCCTTGCTCCATATCCTTGGAGTTGCTCTGGCACACTCTACTGCTTCTTGGTGTATTGTCTGTCTGACTTCTTGTGATTCTGTTTATTGTGCAAGGGTTCTGCTTTAGAACAATGCATGTCTCTGAATCCTGCCCATCATCTACTTCACCAAAATGAGACAAGACTCACCTGTCACTAAACAAACCTTCCCTGGGATTCATTAATACCTTCAATAAGTGTACACTAAATGTATACCGTTCTGAGTGAACAGGCAATGCAAGCATAACTCACACCTTCTTCCTCCTAATTTAAGTTTTCCTACTGATTTTCTTTTAGCTTAAATACTGAGGGGGGATTCATAAAGGTTACCACAAAGTGTAGACTATATGCCACTTAGTGTAATCTTTCTGAGTGAAGAGAAAGCACAAAAAATGTGGTAGGGATGTTCTTGAATACAGATCGTGTACACAGTATAGGTGTTATTGAATCTGGCCCCTTGTCTAAATAGCTGTACATGGCTGGCCTAACAATTACAACAGAATACTTTAGTGTCCTGTCGCAGCAGACTCCATGAGGAGTGTTGCCACTTCTGATACTTATTTTAGAAATGTCAGCTTAGTACTTGCTGTCCTGGATCCAGTGCTAGAATTTGTGGGTGCCCATGTAGTACTTAATTTCCTTCTTGAAGGTCTGAATCATTGGGATGAGCTTAACTGAGACAGGGAGTTCATTCTATAGCAGTAGAAACCTTTGAGATGTGAAGTTTAATTGTACAGTCAGTATATTAATTTCTATTAAGGCTAGGTGTCCTGTTGTGTTCATGTCATTGAAGGGTATTCAAAGCAAAGGTATCACTTAGGAGTCCATTAATACTCTATATGTCAGGCACAGGTCTCTTCTAAGGTGATGTAACCCTTTGATTCACTTTGAGGAATCTTAGTTCCTACTCCAAATGCAGTAGATGGTATGTAAGTAGGTTACAGAACAAGGTGCATTAATCTATAACTGGTTGCATAATAATGGAGAACAGTTACTTCTCCATCACAGCTGTTAAACTTATGGAGGTTTAGGTGAGCAATTCCATGTACTTTGCAGACATTAGCCACAACATGGATATCAAATACAATGCCATTATCTACAAGAACTCCAAGGTCTTTTTTTTTTCCTGCTTTTAACTATTGCACTTCAATAGCATATAAAGCTGATCTTTTTTTTTTTTTTCCAAATGGCAGTGAGTGAATGTTACTTTTCTACTCTGTCACATTTGTAAGGTTAAATACTGTTTGAATTGATGTAATGAGAGTACTGTTAAGGACAATGTATCTAGTTTATAGTTAATTTGCATATTTGATGAGCCAGAAATTGAAGTTAGTGTTGCTATCTGATACTAAAAAGGAGTTGCTCCAGGAAAGAACCTCAAGAAACTTCACTGTTAACAGGCATTGTGAAGATAGGAAACCTCTTTTCCTTACCTGGTGTGTATGACCATGTAGTCAATTGTAGACCTAAGTTATAATAACTTCATTTCATTTCAAATCCAAGAGTTTGTGTAAGATTCCACAGATTCATAGATTCACAGACATTTCAAGGTCACTGAATCTCATGACCACTCTTATCTTCCCAGTACTGTCCCCCAGATAACACCTCTTTTCTCCATGAGGGCCATACCATTCAATTTTGAAGTAAATTTGTGGATACACATCCAGTCATCTAGTTTACATTTAAAGGAAGATAGTGAGTCACACTGCTTAATATGCAGGTGATGTTTATTCCAGTGGTTTGTGAGGCAGTGGGTTACAAACCTATCCATCCATCATGGTTTCTTTATCTGTTGGTGAAGATTTTGGTCCCCTGGTTAGTATTGGTTGAGATATTGAACTTATGAATAAACAGGAGGTCCAAGACAATTGCGTCTCTGATGGCATACTGAGCAAGACAGAGATTTCCCCTTAAAAATGTATAAGATACTAAATAAAAGCATAGAGTTTCCAGCCTCTATTGGTAACTTAGGAACTTTAGGCCTGTGATCTTTTTGGTTAGGAAACTTTGGGGTCTTTCTAATTGTTTGATACATTTAGTGAGATATATCCCAAACAAGGTCTTGTAATGATAATTGATGTGATCAGCATTGATTTTGAGAGACTGGTTACCTCTTTAGACCTTGATGACATTCCTTTGGCAGTTATCTGAGCCAAATAAAAGGATTTCCTGAAAACCATTGTTACACAAAAGTAAAAAGGGAAGGAGCTATCAACACATGTATGAAGGTCTTAACTACATTTTTGTTTTGTAGAGATGTGTTGCCCAGACAGTATGCTGAGAAGAAAGCATATCTAATAAACATTTTGATGCTACACTTTATAACATTTAGTTTAAGCCCATTTTTAATGCACCAAGAGTTCATTCTGGATGGTTTGGGTATGATGGGGGAATTAACAACAACCCTTTTGCATTCATTTGAAAACTTTATTAGACAGAGGTCTTGGTTCTCTCTTTGGAGGTCTGAGAAGTAAATACCAAACAGAAGAGGTCACAGCATTGAGCCATGAGGGACACTGTTGCTTACTTTCAGACTTTCTGATGATGCTCCTACAACTCACACTCTATGACTTTTGTCTTTCAGCCAGTTTTTTATCCATCTTAACACATATGGGTTGATTTTTGAACCATGTAGCTTCCATATGGTGCCAGCATGGGAAATGAGGTCAAAGGCATTAGACGAGTCAAGACACACCACATGCACTGCATGGCCACCATTTATAGCTTCTATACCTCCTTTGAAGAAGTTTACCAAATTAAATAGACAGGATCTAACCTTCACAAAACCATAATGTTGGAGGCCAAGTTTCACAAGTGTCATGACTTTATGATCTCAGTTATGACATGTTCCATGACTGTTCAGATGAGGCTTGTAAAGGTGATAGGTCTGTAATTACACAGGTTGGTTGTAAGGCCACCCATACGGAGGGGGGGGGGCATCACAACTGCTGTCTACCACCCATCAGGGACAAAGCCAGTATCTAAACTTAAGTTAAACAGTTTGAGGAGTTTGTTTGTAAAGTAATGTTTAACACAATTAATTAAGTGAACATGTATATTATCAGGTCCCATGGGGGAAGTATTTGTGGTCTTGATTAGCATTTTTAGTGAATGATCTTTAGAGATAATTGGGGGGGGGGTTAGGGATTCAGATATATCAGTGGTGGAATTGGCACTAAATTTGTTCACAAGTATATTAGCAAAGAAAGTTGTTTCAGAAGAGGAGACCCCATTATGAATACGTTCAGTGCAATTTAGGGCATTTTAATTTTTCTAAGTTAAAGAAGGATTTATAATTATCTTTGGTTTCAGAAGCCTGCCTATGTTTGTGGGCTCCTTTTAGTTTATCTGATAGTGTTATTTTTTTTTGTTATGCATTTGATATTTTATGCATATGTATATGCATATGTCATACAAGTGACTTTTGCATCATAAGCTGTGTTTCCATAGTAGTGCAATCAACTCTCTTCTTTTAGTGCACCTCTGTAACTGTAATGTAAGACTAGACAGCCTTGATGCTAAGTGTAACTGTCTCTGACTTGAATTAGTAGTCTCATTCATACTGTGTTGTTCATAAGCTTCCTGTATGGTGCTCAGTAGTTTGTCACGTCTACATTCCTAGGATGTAGTTGTCACTACAACCTATGTTAGTCTTTTCCCCCATTTCTTTTTGCACCACTATTATAGGATAATAGGAAGTTACTAGGCTAATGGCCCTGGGGCCCTTAGAAGCCTAGCCAAGTTCTACTCTTACTTTCACAAACAGCACCTATTGCACTTGTCCAAGAAGGACACAGGTGGAACCCCCAAGGTGAATTTATGGTTACCATCCAATCATGCAGACTGTGTTTGAAGAGGGCCAATGAGGTGCTCTATTTGACATGAAGTGGCAGTCTGTTCCAAATGTGTGGTAACCTCTGGGAGACAAATCTGTCCCACCAGCAAGTTCTGTTAATATCACATACCAGGTTAAGGTCTTTAGAAAGAATAACCCGTGTGCCATTTGACTTGCGGATATGCAGCATTTCCAATAAAGCAGGGTCAGAGATTGCCTTATATGCAAGGCAGAGATCACCCCTGAGTGGTTTGTATGAAATAGAATAATGTGACAGTGATTTCAGATGATTCATATAGGACAGATGCTGAAGACCTTAAATTTTCCTTGTGAGGAACCTTTGTGGTCTCTCCAATTTCTGCAGGTGCTTGCAAAGGTACATACCAAAAGGGGAGTTGTACTCGATTATTGGCCTGACACTGCTTTTCTTTATGGGCTCAGCTGTTTCTCTAACAGTCTCATTCACTCTCTTATCAACTCCTCATGTTCTTGGCCAAACAAAAATATTACCTTCCTTAAAGTCTTTATAGTCTCTCTCGAGTTTTTTCTTTTTGCTGAATTGTAATTTCCATTCAAAGGCCATAATCTCAGCAAAGAAGTTATTCATATTTAAGCTGTTGCAGCAAAAGTTGCAGCATTGGATGTCACAGTGCTATAACTTTTACTGCAACCTCTACTGCAAAAGAGTGGACTGATTTAGGGGCTAACCTAATAAAACCTTCCTTTTATACTGAATCAATTAACTGGTTGTTAAACCCATAACAACATTTAAAGTGACGAGTGCTGTTTACAAGAAACATCACACACAAATTTAAATGTACACAGTAAAAAATCACTTAAAAAGTATGTCACAATAAAATATTACTAAAAACCTAATAAAAAAAGCATATGCTGTTGAGATGTAAAAATAAAATGTTAACACAATGTTGAAATGCATAATATAATGATAAAATATATTATAAAATATATTACATTATAAAATATACCAAAAACAGCCATGGTAGATGGGATGCACCAGAAAAAAAAAACTGCATATGCTTAAATGAGGTGGTGTTATTATAATTTATAATTTTAGTGCCCTTTCTTAAGCAGTGTACTAAGGAGATGTTATCATTAATATGCCAGGTGTCTTAACTGCATTCAACCTCATTTGCCATTGTAATTCAGCTAATTCTAAGTTCAGTTCCCACCAACCACCTCTAGGTGCTTGGGGACCACCTCTAAAATACTGAATTTGAATTTAGAAAAATGTGGGCATTCGATACTGTGTTTAAATAAGGCATTACTAGTGTTAGCTCTCTGTATAGCATACACATGTTCATATATTCTTTTTTAAAAAATATTTTCTGTCTTACCAACGTAGTAATTCCCACATCCTACACATATCCCAATGTATACAACACCTCTCATGTTACAATTACCCTTTTGCAACCTAATTTCATAGGTTGATACTAGGCTATCCACCCTAGGGCATTTATAAGCCTAGCCAGAGTGTGTTTGGCTTTCGCCACCCTTTTAGATTAGTTTACTGTGCCTCTGTCTAGTAGGGACACAGAAAAGATCCCAGGGGTAAACCTACGATCTCCCATCCACTCGTCAAGATTTCTCTTGAAGAGGTTCATTGAGGGGCTCTACCTAACATGGATTGGGATTTTGTTCCAGAGTGAGGGGAGCCTCTGGGATATGAATCTGTCCCTCCAGCATGTCCTATTTATTTCTGTGCTGAGGTTTAAGTCCCTGGAGTGTGTAGCTCTAAGAGATTTGGATTTCCTGAGGTGGAGCATGTTTATTAATTCTGGGTTGGACATGGCTTTATACGTCAGGCACAGATCGCTTCTGAGTAGGCGGTAAGCAACTGAGTAGAGCGGGAGTTTCTTTAGCCTAAATGCATAGGGCATCTGTTTGAGTCAAAGGGTATACCTTCTAAAACAAGGGTGTTGTGCCTTAATATGTACTTACATTGGTTGCAGGCTCCACAACTAGTGCTCCCTTTGTTGGGTACAATATCTCTAATAATGCTTTGTTCAAACAGTGATTTACAATTCCTACCTGTCTTGTAATTAAATTTGGGCTCCCCCACCAATATATTTCATAACCTCCAAATTGCCCTTAAAAATAGTCCAATTCCTAACCACTATTTCTTTGACTACCTTACTATTTGATGCATACGGAATCACCATCCCAATTTTTGCAGAATGCCCTTCCTTATCAGCTTTGTTGGACATCTCCTTACTGCCCAGTAACTAAAAAGAGGCTGAGGGACAAAGTTTAAGGGATATGTGTACTAAAGGGACCACTAGTTGTGGAGTCTGCAACCAATGTCAGTACATCTTAAGGCACAACACCCTAGTTTTAGAAGGTATACCCTTTGAAATTACGTTGCAAAAGGGTAATTGTAACACGAGAGGTGTTGGTGGGAACTGAACTTAGAATTAGCTGAATTACAATGGCAAATGAGGTTAAATGCAGTTAAGGCACCTGGCATATTAACGATAACATCTCCTTAGTACCACTGCTTAAGAAAGGGCACTAAAATTATAAATTATAATAATACCACCTCATGTAAACATAAACAGTTTTGTTTTTCTGGTGCATCCCATCTACTATGGCTGTTTTTAGTATATTTTATAATGTAATATATTTTATAATATATTTTATCATTATATTATACATTTCAACATTGTGTTAACATTTTATTTTTACATCTCAGCAGCATATGCTTCTTTTATTAGGTTTTTAGTAATATTTTATAGTGACATACTTTTTACATGATTTTTTTTTTTTACTGTGTGCATTTAAATTTGTGTGTGATGTTTCCTGTAAAAAGCACTGGTCACTTTAAATGTTGTTATGGGTGTAACAACCAGATAATTGATTCAGTATAAAAGGAAGGTTATGAAGTATAATGGCTGCTCTGATGAAGTCCCCTTGCTTGTGGCGAGGGACAAAAGCACTTAACAGTCTTTTTATTTTCTGTTATTTAGTCAATAAACTCAACTGTTCAGATGATCTGGATTTAAAGTTTGCATTTTGGAAGCATGAATTTGACATGACTCTGTGGAACTACACAAAGGTGTTGCTGTTTTATGAGAGTTTCTGTTTACCTCTTTGCTAGTATGATGTACTTCACTGTTATATAATTAATAAAACAAAAAATATTCAACTGACCTAAAGCAATACTGTATAGTTACAAGTTCAAAACCAAAGCAAAGTGGGACTATTCTAAATGATAAGCTGTAGAGGTAATGTCCTACTAAATTTATTGTATTTGAAACATAAATGATAAGTGAGCACTTTTATTCACTAAGTGAAAGAATTTCTTCATGCTGGCTGTGGTGAAAGAAATTTGAACTTCATCAGACTAGTTGTATTGATAAGTGTGCAAAAGCAACTTTTAAAGCAGGAAAGCTGCAGCACCAAGAAAACATCAGTTTGTAACAAGAATGTGATATAAAAGAACTTGAGCAAGAGGGAGTGTATAAACATTTGGGGATTGATGAAGGATCAACAATACAACATGGACAAATGTGAATAAAACTTAGTAAGGAATATTCTAGAAGACTTAAATTAATCCTGAAAACAGCAATGATATCTAGGAGTAAAATTCAAGCTGTAAACCAATTTGCTCTTCCTGTCCTAAATTACAGTTTTGGAGTGATTGACTGGCCCCAAATGATGTTGGATAGATTACACAGGAAAACAAGAAGGATGCTTCATGCTCATCAAATGATTTATAAAGATCAGTGCATGCCAAGATTATACATTCTCCATTCCAAAGGAGGTATGGGCCTCCTTGAAATTGATTACATGTATAGATCCACAATCATGGGACTGCATATATATCTGCTGACCTCACAAGACCCAAACATAGTAACTGTTTTGAAACACGAAGAGAATAAATCTAAGATGATGTCCTTGCTTAGTCTAGCAGAAGCATGTCAGTGTCAAGCGGGAATAGAAATCAAACCAGAAATAGATAAAAATCAAGCAGCAACTGAATGTACCGAAAAACAAAACAAAGAATATAAGGTGAAGGATTAGACGAGAAGTCAAGAAATCTGGAAAATGCATAAATATAGTTGCAAGTATAGAAAACTCCTGTAACAACCTCATGTTGATCAGGATCGAACTTGAGAATGGTTAAGGAGAGGGGAATTCAAACCAAAAGACGAAAGATTAATATTGGTGGCCCAAGATAGTGGATGACGTACATGTTGGTTTATAAAGTCCAGTGAACGTGGGAGAAACAGATAAATGTAGGTTTTATATAACAGAATTGGAAACAGTTGCACACATTGTTGCTGGTTGTGATATACTAATGACAGAAGGACTGTATACTGAAAGGCATAATAATGTGGCAAGACTGTTGCAATGGGGATTGTGCAAACATTATAATACTGAAGTAGCTGAAAAACACTGGAAACACTGGCCACAAAGCATCACAGAAAATGATGGTCTATCTCACATGGGATCACCCATTACCAACAGTTCAAAAGATAGATGTGAGAAAACCAGATATAGTGGTCCATGAAAAGAAGACAACAGTAGCACTGATCTTTGAAATCGCTACACACAGTGACTACAGTGTCTTGCATAGAGACAGACATACACAAAGCCATAAAAATACAAGAATTTGCAGGCAGAAACAAGAGCAATGTGGAAGAAAGATACCCAGACAGTTCCAGTAGTAGTAGTATTAGTAGCAGCAATGAGTCTTATAAAAAAGAATCTACAGTCATATTTAGATATATTACTGATACATGTAACTCCATATGAATTGCAGAAGAAGTCATTACTGGGCACATTGCGAGTGCTGTGAAGAGAACTTCTGGCTAACATCAAAGATTGAAACAATACTAATTTCATGAACTGTGATCATACTTTTACTTAGGAATGGGGTCTATTCCTGTCATGGTATTAGAAACCCAAAAAACTTGGAGAAATTAAAAAAAAATGAGCAATCTTTTTCATACCATCTGAGTAATGGAAGAATTTTTTCAGACTTGTTGTACTGAAAGAACTTCTGCATACTGGATATATAAATGACATAACTTTTTTCAGACTGGCTGTGCAGTGGAAGGACTTCTTCAAACTGGCTGTCAAGTAACTTCTTCACACTGGTTGTAGTGAAATAACTTTTCAGACTGGTGTGTAATGAAAGAAATTCTTCTGACTGATTGTGGTGAAGGAGATCTATGTCAGTTGATCAAGTTTTCAGAAACTAAAAATTCATATTGACAGGATGATATGATCAAATTTCTGAAAACTTGAACATTAATAAAAAAAATCTTTTTTATATTTTTATAGGGGGTCCCCCCATGCACGCCCCACATCTCCTGCAAATTATATATACTAACTCTGATATCACACTACATGAGGAAAACGGCAAATTTCCCACTCCTCACTGTACTGCAATGTCTATTCAAAAGCTTTTTTTCAGAAATTCGATGATATCGTCTTGCCAATATGATTTTTGAGTTTCTGAAAACTCAATCAAAAACAAAGAGCAAAAAGGTCACACAGATAACCAACTGGTTAAAAAACACAAAAAGAAAAATCTTGCAAAGTTAGACTTCTAACTGTGTGATACCTTAAACCTCTTGTATCAGAGGCCTCATTGGATATATGCAAATCACCCCATTAAGGATATCAGGTGTTTCAGCTAAATGGCAATTCTGAATGTCCATGACTTTTTCTTTTACTTTCATTTTTAAGTCAATTTATGGACAATTTCAGGCCATTAAAGCCAAACCCCTCTAGCTGTGGACATGCATGTTTCTGCCTTCTTATGACATCATCAGCACAGCATAAAAGGAATGTTTGACCTTTGGAAACACAGCGTTGTCATACCCAGCTGATATCCATAAACATTAGGGTGTCTACAAAATATCCCAACTAACAAACTAAAACAAAGAGTAAAAAGGTCACACAGATAACTAACTGGTTAAAAACTCAATTAACTTATAGGGATCTGGTGAAAGATTTTTTTCATATCAGCCTTGATACAGCAATCCTCTGATTCACCATAGTTATAAATACTTTAATGTCATGCCATCTATGTGTTATGGTGTGTTACACATTTATGGCAGGGATTGATTTTTTAAATGTTACAGTTTTGTTTTAAAGAATGTCAGACTTTCTGTCTTTCTTGTGAAGAGCCATGCCCTGCCACAGTCATTGGACACAGCAACACAGACTTTCCTCAAAAGATGCACTTTACTTTCTTTCTATCTATCTATTGATCTATTTATCTATCTGTCTGCTTATGTGTTTCCTAACCTGGTGGGTAGGTTGGTTAAGTGACCATTTTCAGCCAGTACCTGGGAAAAGGAGCATAACAGCATATTTGTGATTATAATAAGGAAGTCATTCATAGTCATTGCACTAATGCATTATGGTTACTTGTGCTGTCTGCGAAGAAGCACAAATACACCCCGACTCATAGAGTCCACTTATGTTAATGTGCAATGGCCATAAATAAGCATAAGCACATTAACTCATAATGAGATGTAAATGAGAAATGATGGAACCCAGCATGTGCTAATGAAGCATTCTCTCAAATGTCTGCACCATTCTCACATTTGTTGTAAAAAGTATAGTTATACCTATTATATGTGCTTTGCAGTCCACAAACTTGCTATTAGCTTTTTGTTTCTCTTGCTGACCCTGAAAAATGATTTAAGTTGCCCTTTCTCTGCCTTGATCTCCTGTTCTCTGTCATCACTGAATATAAAATGCCACAGCCATACACAAACATTTTTTCATACACTCATCAGTCAAGCAATACCTACCATCCTCAGGGGAAAAAAAAGTTATGTGACACAAATCCCATAACTATACACACACGTGCAGTGTCCAGCAAAGTAAATTTGTGCTGAAGCAATGTTTGTAGTATCATGAGTATAATCATAATAGTAAAGAAATCAGTTTATTAACACACCTGTCCTTTCATTGGCCCCCACTACATACCTATAATCATAATGCTGTCAGTGACACTCAGGATTCTCCCAGTAAAGACACATGTTCAGCCAATCAAACATCCTTGCCACTTACAACTTCAGATTTAAAATCACTGCATTTCTACCAAGTATGTACAATTACCAAAAGACTCCACTGTTAATTTTCTCAGTGATCGCTAATCATTTTCAATGCTGCTGTAACGATTTCCCATTTACAAATAACAGCTTACAGTATTGTAATATGCCCATCATATGAATAAAACAAACATTTGTTGAGGTGAACTCAGTAATGTTATCTCATTTTGATCAGATTCATAATAATTTCTAATACTCCTGTTATTTCTTCTTACTTAAAAAAGTCTGCAGTATCCTGATTAATTTGCCACCTAACTTGAGTAATCCCAAGGCAACATGGTGTTGTTAAACTTACTCATGTAAGTTCAGGGTCCTTTATGCATTTTGGTTGCAAATGAGGCACTTTTATACCAACATGTATGAAACCTTATGCATGTAAATGGTCTTGGCTTAATTCTTATGTTCATGTACTCTACACTTTTGCCTTAAGTAAGCGTGTTTATTAAAATGTCTGCACATTTCACTAGTCAGCATGAATAACCTCTGCTGGCCTTATTTGCTACAGATGTAGGAACTCTCTTCATAAATTACCACAATGAATATCCAAACCCAGGACTGTGAGTACACCGCCATAAGCTTCTTCAGTTTCAGGCATCAGTACCTTTGCTGTACAGATAAGTTAACATGATACATATTGCTGATAATTCACAAAATGTATCTTGCCTTATGTACAAATATGAGTAATATAGTTTACAGAATTATCTGAGTAGTACCACAGACAGACGTATGAAATAAAACAGAATTATAACGGGAGTGCAGTAACGTACAGAATAAAACCATTTTCTTTTTTCTATTAGTGTTATTTTCAGCAGTAGTAGACAGTAACTATTTATTACCCTCTTGTGCAAGCAAAATACAGTTGTGGTAATAATAAATAGCTGAGAGGACAAACCACTGTTTAGTTATTTCTTAAGTAAATATTTTAAACTGAGTCATTTTGCATGCTAATTGTCGATGTTGCACAATGAGATTGAGCAGACGGAATATTGTAATGCATTCCCAGTTAAGAAAAAACACACTGACTTTTTTCTGTCAGTCCAGCCATGCTTTTTCACCTGAAGTAAGATATACCATCTCCATATAGTCTTTGAGTAGTTTACTGTGGTAAAGGGGTATGTTATTGTGCTGAACTGAAGTTTTGTGTGACTAGTTTCATCAAAAGATCAGTAGTGAAACTACTATAGTGTGCAGTTAAATGTGACTGCTTCATTTTTGCTAAGGATCAGTATCACTTGAACTACTTATTGTTTCCCCTAGGTAAGTCTCTTTAATGCAAGATACAACAACCTTGAAATTGTGACACAACGGGTCACAACCCCTGAAAAACAAGAATAGGAGACTAGCCCCCCCCCCCAAAAAAAATGTTTTTCTGGGTCATTTAATTGAAGATGTCTTGCTTTTGTCAAGGCTGTCTTTGCTGCAAGTTATTTGCAGAAACATCACTTTTGACATTCTCATATATAAAAATGTTGTGACTTCTGGTACTACAAAAGTGTATTGAGCCTTTCTAACTATCTCTGTGAAGCAAAGTCTAACACCACATCTCAAAGCATGTTGTTATCATACAGGATAGCAGTATTTGATGCTTTGAATCATAGTGATTTGGGGTCTATGTTACAAGATCGAATGCTTAGGTGATCAAACACCTAAACATCGAATTTGTAATATCAAAAGCAAAAAATAGCGAAGGGATGATTTAACGCAGGGAAAGATTTCCCTTGGCCGTTTGCCAGATTTTACCATTTTGTCTAATGTAGAGTGATCTTGGAGTTGGTATATTTAGTTAGGGGGTGTGTGGGAGGCAGAGCCCCCCCCCCACACTTAGTTTGGGTGTAAAGTTATTTTTCCCCATGGCCGACCAAAGTGTTTTCCTGTGCTGTTCAACATTTTTGGGTTCAATATTACAAGTTCGATGTTTAGGTGTTCGATCACCTAAGCATTCAATCTTGAAATATAGACACGTGATTTGGACAGCCTGGTTCACCTAGTTTCTCCAGTTTCCCATTTAGTTGGTAATCTACAGGTGCATCTTATCTTTTACTTTCACTTACTTATCTCTTATGAAGGCTTATGTCTGTTTCATTTCATCTTGAATTCTCCCACTCTTTATGATTCCATTGCTTTATGGGAAAGGCCATTCCATATATTCACATCTTGTACTGTTAAAAAATGCTTCCTCTAATTTGTTTCCTAATCATCCCACTTTTTTAAATTATGTTTCCTTGACCTTGAATATTTTTACTCCTGAATTGCCCTCTGTCACTTTACTGGCTCTTTTAGGATGCTTTAAAACATTTATTATGTCTCTGTGTCTCTCACAGTGGTGCAGCAGATAATGATGTCACATCACAGCAAGAGGTTCCCTGGTTTGATTCTTGGCTGGGGCACTTTCTGTATGGAGTCTACATGTCCTCCCTGTGTTTGTGTGGGTTTCCTTGGGTGTTCCATTTCCTCCCACATTTCAAAGACATACAGTAGGTGGGATTAGACACTCTAAATTGGCCATTGGCACCCGGTGGTGTAAACTTTGGCTCTAGATGATTATTACTATTGAAATGACACCCCAAACCCATGTACAAAAAATGGGAAAACAGGTGATAGATGGATATTAAGTTTCGTTAATTTTTCAAAAAAGATAAAAAAATCACCCAACAAGTAAACGGACTGTCAAAGACATAAAATATGAGTGTAACAACAGCCAAATGAACGAAAGTCAGATGCATGGCAACCATAAAAACTTTAATAAACAAGTGCAAGTAGATAAGCACTTTCACCACTACAAGTGGCTTCTTCAGACAGTATAACTCACAAAAGCAGAAACAAGCATTTCAAAAATGCTTGTTTCTGCTTTTGTGAGTTATATGGTATAATATATAATAATATATATGGTTTGTATTATTCATCTAAATTAGCTTGTCTAATCCCGGTGTATACTAAAACTGTAAAAATGACATATTACGTCTAAGCACACTGTTAGCATTTCTCTGTATGTGGAACTTTTCTGCCAGGGCCTCCGCTGAAAATGAGTGACCACCCTGTCAGACTTTCCCAGTAAACAAATGTAAAATTAATAAAAGATGAGACTTTTCATAAGAATTAACAAAATGTTGGCATAATCCAAATGGCCATAGTCTGAGAGGCAGGACAAAGAGGAGGATTTTGAAGATAACGTTATTTTGTAATAGAAAAAGAAAATATATCTGTGACAGAGAAGATAGCTGGAAACCATTCTACCAACAAGGAAACAACTGGTAATCCACTCCAGATGCTCCCTCACTGCCAATATAATTAAAAGAACTACCTCCTGCTTAACCCAGAAGACTCTCTGAACTTGCTTGCTAGCCGGGGTCACTTTGAACGCTGCTACTGTGAGGACTCCCCAATACAATTATTGTGAATGTATGTAGCCAAAGGAAACTTCCTACAGACTCGCTAATTAAACTATTTCCTAATATCCATGTTGTGCTTGTCTGCCCTCCCGAGTGCGTGTCTTTAGCAGCCTGCCGCAGACCGCTTGCTACTCTCCCCTCCAGTCTCTAAACCCTGAATAATCATTTTACTTCACTTAACACTTCTGCTTGCTATCCTTTCTTTTGCCACTAGGTTGCAGCACCTACCAACACAATAGCTAGTATTACACTAATCTCCTGATGTTTAGTTCCTAAAGCTGGCTAAACTCTTTTTCTAATTCATACTCTCTATCTCCTTAACTGTTATACAGCCTTTCCCCCCTTGCTAAAACACGGACATATTTCCAGCCTGTTAACAAAGCTTTTCCCTCTTAACAGTTTTTCATTACATTACCCACTTACCATAGTATTGTACTACAGCTGCTGATACTTTTTCTCCCCACCCACTTTTACTCCTCTCAGAGCCTAACACAACCCCACTATATATTCCCTCCTCTATTAGCTACCTTCCCCCCTAAGTTTATTTCTAGACGTCAAGAACTGTGGCGCCATCTTTTAAACCTATTCTAATAGCGGTCACATCTCCCTGGTGCCGGTCCTGCGGTCAGGTTGCTCAAACTCGCCTCCCGGTAGTTTTTTTTTTTTTTTTTTTTTTATAACACTGTGCTGTATTTAAATATGTGCTCATAGAGCACCAAATGTGCTAATACTTGTTTAAATGCTGGAAGTACGTGATTTATGTCTTACAAAGTTTTTTTCCACGTGCTGTTGTAAAAGACAGCTGATTTATGTTTTAAAAGTCCAAAAAGCAAAGGTATGGCTCCAAACTTCAAAATCTGTTGAAATACGAATCCAAAATCCAAGAAGTTGATGTCAGCTCAGCTTTATTCACACTACCGATTCAAATACCTCTGTAGCTTCATTTCCTGTAGCCATATTAAAACTGTTGTTTGGTAAAAACTCAGAACAAATTAGGCAAGTAAAAAATATTACCATTTTTATCTTTTAGCAAAGGTTAGCTGTTGAACTGGTAACATTTTTTACTTGCCTAATTTGTTCTGAGTTTTTACCAAACAACAGCTTTAATATGGCTACAGGAAATGAAGCTACAGAGGTATTTGAATCGGTAGTGTGAATAAAGCTGAGCTGACATCAACTTCTTGGATTTTGGATTCGTATTTCAACAGATTTTGAAGTTTGGAGCCATACCTTTGCTTTTTGGACTTTTATTTGATTTTTATCTTTTAGCAAAGGTTAGCTGTTGAACTGGTAACATTTTTTACTTGCCTGATTTATGTTTTACCTTCGTAACAGCAATAGGAATATATGTGCACCTTTGCGACAAAACAGTCACGGTAGAATAAAACTACCAGCTGCTCTATTGTCCCCTCTTGGGTCTTGCTTCTTTGTTCTGGCAACTGATGTTTTTATCTCTATTTTTGTAACTTTTAGCGGCAAATACTAAACAAATTGACTAACTAAGCAGCGCAAACCATAGGGCGTTGTATATGCCTGTTTGTCTCTCTTAGAGGGGCTAAAACGGTATGTGATACGCATACCCATGTAGCCAGCCTAATCAAATTAGTGTTTTATATGCAAACAGGATTGGCTGAAGTACTAATAAGGTTTAACCAATGCCATATGTACTGAATTAATTTATAACTATAGTGATAGTGTTTTTTTCTGTTTGATACTATTTTGAAATATTGAAATATTTTGGCCATATCATAGCCGATTTTCTCCATTACAGTTAGCATTTATGGCTCTACTGTATTGTGTAGTTACTGTTAGACTATTCTTATACAGTTCTTAAGTACTGTTTTAGATATTCCCATGTACTTAACATTGCGTTATTTGGTAGAATATTTATCGTTTTTTTTCTTTGCCTACTGACGACAAACCCCATCCCTCAAACTTCGTGCTTGGGGAACCTGTATTAGGCTGGGCTGTTGAGTGATTGTATTTTTCTTAAATAATACACTGCCATACTGCTTGGGCTATAGAGCGACTAAATTGTCCTACTTGAAATGTATTACACTGAAATGAGAGTGTTCTATTAGTTGTGTCTTATACTGTATTGCACTGTAGAGTGAATGTTTTTTACTTGTGTCTTATACTCCTAAACTTGCATTTTTCCTTCCATAGCTTGGACTGTAGAGTTACTAGATTGTTTATATAGAGTCTCTTACACTGCCTACCTCTGCATTATACTTTAGCCATATCAGCTGCTTTTCTATTACTACATCATGAACCTACTCTCCCAACTATTTCTACGCTCCACCTACATTCTATCCTTGTCTTTCCTTACTTACTGTATGACTATAGACAGTCCTCCTCCACTGACTATTGCCTAACTTTCTGCCTTATCCTTTTATCTCTTTACTCGAAGCTCTTAAATAACCTAACCCACTATCTCTCTCTCTCTCTCTCTCTCTTTTTTTACTGTAATCCACTCCAGATGCTCCCTCCCTGCCAATATAATTAAAAGAACTACCTCCTGCTTAACCTAGAAGACTCCCTGAACCTGCCTGCTAGCCGGGGTCACCTTGAACGCTGCTACCGTGAGGACTCCCCAATACAATTATTGTGAATGTATGTAACCAAAGGAAACTACCTATAGACTAGCTAATTAAATTACTTCCTAATACCCATTTGTGCTTGTCTGCCCTCCTGAGTGTGTGTCTTCAGCAGCCTGCCACAGACCGCTTGCTACTCTCCCCCCCTCCAGTCTCTAAACCCGGAATAATCATTTTACTTCAAAGACTTACTTAAGACTTCTGCTTGCTATCCTTTCTTATGCCACTAGGTGGCAGCACCTACCAACACAATAGCTAGTACTACACTATCCTCCTGAGGTTTAGTTCCTAAAACTGGCTAAACTCTTTTTCTAATTCATACTCTCTATCTCCTTAACTGTTATACAACCTCTCCCTCCTTGTTAAAACATCAGCTGCTGATACTTTTTCTGATACTTTTTCTGCTGCACTCTCTTCACTTGCTGTACGGGCTCACTCCGCTCCTCTCCCTGCCCCACTGCTCCTATACTTATTGCAGAAATACACACACACACACCCCTCATACAACTACCAATCAGATCTCCCTCAGATTTTTTTAGACCACTCCCACTCCTACACCACACCATTCTACTATCATACTTTCTCCTTCCCAACTCTCACCCTCTTCCACCTCATTCATTAACTAAACCCTATATGTACCAACCTCTTGTACACAGCCACCTCCTAAACCTACCTCTACCCCCCTCACTTCCACCACATCTAATTTTTCCCCCTTTCCTCAATCAAACTCCATTCTATACTCTTTCCTATATCTGATCTCCCACTATGTATACCTTAATGCTCACCATCCTTCTAGTATTTCAACTAATCTTCTTACATCATCTCACTGCACCCCATGCACCATTACCCTCCTTCCATAAACACCCCACCAACCCACTCCCAAATGATCAACCTAACTCAAAAATTGACTTCATCCTCTCTCCCTCTTTCCTACCCTTAAACGTTCTAGTCCCTAAAATAAAAATACCCCCTTCTTACTCCCTAACTACAAAAAACAAGACAAAGATTATTAGATACTACCCACTCATACCAAAATCCAAAAGTTTCCCCACCACTATACTTATAACAGGTGATATTCATCCAAACCCAGGTCCAAACCCAAACCTTACCTCTAGTCCAAACATCCCTCCCACCTCAGCTCCTCTAACTACTCCCCTAAAACAAATCTCCTTCTATTCTGTTAATACCAGAGGCATTCTCAACCAACTTAGTCAGTTCCATGCTTGGATAGCAAATCATACCCCTGATGTCATTGCAGTAACATAAACCTGGCTTAAACCCCACAACATATATAAAGATATCCCCCTCCTGGCTATAACATGATTCGCCTAGACCGAATGAACAAAAAGGGTGGGGGAGTTGCCATAGTCTATTCTAGTAATCTCACTATTTCTCTCATCACAAATCCAAAGCCATCTTTCTCTCCAGCAGAAATACTGGTAGTTAGCCTTAAACTAAACAACTACACTACAATCACTATAGTAGCCACCTACATTCTACCAGGTGATAATATTCCAATAATGGAAAACATTCTCCCCTATTTTTCACTGAATATCCCAAATGAAACAATCCTCCTTGGTGACATGAACATCGATTGGCTAACCCTTAATAACCCTGGATCCACGCACAATATTAATCTATATGGATTTACCCAGCTAATTACTAAGCCAACACACTCTAACAACACCCACACTACAAATACCCTCATAGATTGGATACTTGTCTCAGCTCCATCCAAATATCACAATCCTGAAACTTTTCCTGATTCCCGGAGTGACCACTCACCTATAAAAGTGCTAAGATATACTAGTCACCTCCCAAAACCACACAATTTTTTTACCAGGCATAATCTCTCCAATTTTAACCCAGAAACTTTTAACACTCAGCTTCCTTTAGATGAGGCTGCCACTGCTTTCAACTCTACTTTTCTGGACATCGTTAACTCACTCGCCCCACCTCGTAAAATCAGAAGAAAAGCTAAAATCCTTGGCTAACAAAAAACACAAGAACTCTCATGAAGTCTAGAGATAAGTCCTGGAAAAAATGGCTTCAAACAAAAAATCCCTATGATCTACAAAGATAAAAAGAACAAAGAAACCTGGTCAAAAGACTAATCAACAAAGACAAAAAAGAATTCTACTATACCCCCCCCCTTCAACACTAAAATCAGACCCAAAAAAATTCTGGCACACAATCAATCAAATGCTCCATCTGGGAAACCTTACCTCACCCAACCCTACCCCAGAAAAGACACCAGTAGACACAGAACACCTTCAACACTTACTTTGTTGAATCAATATCCAATCTCTTTAACTCATATAGCTCCAACACAAAGAACCCCACAAACCCAGCTTTCTCTTCTACAACAACTCCTTCTAAAATCTTTTCTCTCAAGCCCATTCCCACAACCCACATCCATACCTTACTCTCTAAACTTAAACCCTGCTCTGTATCTGCAGATAGCATCCCACCCTACTTTCTCCAGTCAGCTGCCGACTCACTTGCCTATCCTATCTCTATCCTCATAAACTGCTCCTTCTTAGAATCTAAAGTACCTTCCATCTGGAAACACTTCTGTACCATACCTATCCACAAAGGAGGTAACTCCACTGAAATCTATAACTTTAGACCTATTGCCATCCTCTCCCCTCTATCTAAAGTTCTTGAAAAGTGCATTCATACTCAAGTCATGGCTCATCTCTCACAGGAAAACCTACTTACACCTACTCAACATGGTTTTCGACCAAAGCATAGTACCTATACGGCACTCCTATCCTTTCTTAATACTATTTCCTTGGCCATAGATGACCATAAACATATCTCCTGTCTCTTCCTTGACCTCTCTAAGGCCTTCAATACTGTCTCTCACTCTCTACTACTAAACAAACTATCCAACCTCAATTTCTCTCCTGCTACAGTGGCATGGTTTGAATGCTATCTTAGAGAGAGATTCCAATCTGTAAAATGAGATTCTGATCTATCAACTCCACTACAGATACAAATGGGAGTCCCTCAAGGATCCATTTTAGGGTCATTACTTTTCAACATCTTCACAAACTTGCTCTATACCTCCTGCCCACACTCCTCTATTATACAATATGCTGATGACTCTACAGTTATAACTATAACTAACTCTCACTCAGAACTCTTAACAGCTACCCAGTCATCCTTTAACTCAGCAGAAACATAGCTCTCCAACAACCAACTCATCCTAAACCCTAAAAAAACGAAACTCCTACTCTTCCTCCCTAAAACAGCTAACCACATCAAGACCTCCTTCGCTACCAGTCACTCAATAAGACACCAATTGTAGCCGAATCAAGCTCAAAACTCCTTGGTATTACAATCGATGACCAACTAAAATTTGATCTCCGCATAAATAAGCTAGGTCTACCATATAGAAATAACAAATTTCTTACTCAGGAAGCCAGAATAGCCCTCACTCATGCCTATCTTCTTCCCTGCTTAACATATTGCTCTCAAGTTCTTACTAACTTTAACTCCTCTCTCCTTGCTAGACTTCAGACTACATATCACAAAGTAGCTAGATTTGCAACCCTACACATCTCACCACTGTCTCTCACTAAGATACTTAAACTGGCTCAAACTGCCCCAACTCCTCCTCCTCTCTCAGCTCCAAACCATACACTCAGTCCTATATCAGCCATCTTTCTGTCCAGCCTTACACTCTATCATCTCCCACTATGCTCCATAAGAAACCTCCGCAGCTCTTCCCAAGACTTTCTAAAAATCTACAAGCCCAAATCTAAAGCAGGACAAAATGTATATAGCTACCACCCCTCTATTGAATGGAACAAACTTCCCCTCGAGATTCGAACACAGGCACATCCCAAACAGTTTAAACTAACACTAAAGGAATATTTCAATAAGAAATTGATCTGCCAATTCTCAAATCCTTCTTGAAAACTTTCAATTTCTCAACTTTTCCTCAATCTATGTACTTCTCTCTGTAATACTCACATAACTACTGGTCTGATTTGATAAAAAAATAAATAAATAAATTAAAAAAACCACCTGATGTTTGTACTTTATATTCCTTTCTGCTTAACTAATATATGTACAACCAATTGTTATCTGTATAAGATTTAGCTGTATTCAACTTGTATAAAATCTATACTAGTGTACTTAATGGTATACTTGTATGTACTGGAGCTTTTCTCCCTGGGCCTCTGCTGAAAAAGGGCCTCGGCTCAGTCAGACATTCCCGGTCGACAAATGTAAAATAAATAAATACCTTGTACACAGGTGACCTAAA
Organism: Protopterus annectens; assembly: GCF_019279795.1. Classification (NCBI taxonomy): domain Eukaryota; kingdom Metazoa; phylum Chordata; order Ceratodontiformes; family Protopteridae; genus Protopterus; species Protopterus annectens. The sequence continues at coordinate 920,652,697 of NC_056729.1, forward strand.
TTGTCCAGTGATCTCATGGAATTAATTTGCTGTAGTACATCCAAAGGATGTTATAATTCTTGATACTATAAATACATTAATTCAATTAGTAAATAAGCCAACACATGTCAATTTATCAATATTCAGGATGTCATCCTATGGTCAGAGGAATTAAGGCTCAATAAGGTCTGTGTAACTTCATACTGAGTAAATGCAGACCATAACTGTGTAACTTTTAAATTACTGAATCAATTTCCTAAGCATGCCTCTCAACTTCATAGTAAAATAATTCTGAATAAAGCTGAAAATAATGAGGGGATAGGGCTAAATGCTCAAAATCATGAACAGATTTTAAATATTGCTCTTGTAAGCTTAGAAAGTTGATAGAATAACATGTTTTACATTAACATGAATTTTTGGAATATGAAGTTTACCATTATTTAATGACTTCAGTCCTCAATGATTTTCTAGAATACCCCAGATTTTATGATGAACAGATCACCAATATGAGGCAAAAGTCTGGACATTCTGCTAAACTCTGGACAGTTGAGAACTATGTACCTCAGTCAGCTGAAACAATCCTACACCGAAAAATGTATTATGTGGGTGATTACAATGCCATAAACAATGACTTGTCTTAATGGAACTAATATGATCCAGTGAGGAATATGGGTATAAGGGAGAAATGGAATATATTCTACTCAAAACAAGTTAGAAAATTCCTATGTATCTTTGGTTGGAAAACATGCTTCTGAAATAAAGAATAATCCTCCACGACAGAACAAACATTTATTGAAATTATCAAGGATAAAAAGAAATGAAATGTCCCTCAGACAGCAAAACAGAAAGATATGGAACCAGTGTTTCTGTTATATGGAAAACATTAAGAAAACATAACAGAAAATATGAGTTTAATATTACAAACTTTACCCTTGATAATAATAAGACTCTTTTAAGCATGTAAGAAACACTATTAATGAATTCTAGCACTAAACTTTATGGATATAAATGTGACTAACACAAAATATATTGCTGTTTACTTCACCTTAAGCTTTGGTAAAGATTTCAGCAACATATCGAATATAAATACAGTTCAGTGCACAAACATTCCTTCTGACTGCTTAGTATGTATTTGTGAAACTAAGGTAACATAAGCTTTAGATTCATAGGCTCATAGATTAATACCAGGTAACTACCCTTGTGGGTCATTTTAAGCCTAGCCAGTTATCTCATGTGAGAGTCAAACCCTGCAACTTAAGTCTGTAAGACAAACACCTTAACCATTATGCCAGCTTCCCACCCAAACTGACGGAACTGCACCCTGCAGCAAAGGAACTGCAGTTCACTGCCTTATCCACTGTGTCAACTTCAAGACCAACTTCCAGATAAAGCCAAAAAGATTTATTCCAAAAAAACACTTAGATTTATACCAGAGGTCTGGAAGAGTACACACAACTAGATGTAAGACCAACAACAATAGCTATCAACCTGTTAGTTTTAACATGGAAAACTTTTAAATGTGTACTACTGCATTTTACAGCTAAGACAAAATTAAGCCTCTATTTTGACATTAATCAACATGGGCTCTCCAGAGGGAAATCTTGCACTGCAAATGTAATATATTTTTATTCTGATGTAACTATATCTTTCAGCTTTGTAATCCGTGTGCATGTGGTCTTTGTTGACAAGTGAACGCAGTTCAATACTGGTATACACTTTCTCAAAGTGGTCTCGAAAGGTATATTATTAAATCATTATTAGAATGATCAAAATGTAGAAGGTATTTGGTATGGCTAAAAATGTTTTAGCTGATGAATTCAGCATATCAGGTGAAGTACCGCAGAGTTCAGTACTGGACCCTCACCACTTTTACATCAGTATATCTACCCTACCTGTAAGCAAGCACTGCAGTCTAGTAAAGTTTACTGATGAAAACACATGTGCTTACTCAGTAACTTACTCTTCTAATCATAAAGTATTGCAGAGTCATATGGATGCTCTCCATTTATACAGTATTAAAAATAAGGTATTTTAATATTCACACTAGATAATCAGTTGCTATCAAAATGCAGCTATTAAACAATTGGTGGGACGGCCATGTAATAAACAGACAAGAAGTTGCTACAGCATAATAAGAATGAAATAACTCACCTATAACAGAAGAGATACTACAACGTGCCACAATCAACCTACCCCAAGACGCCATTCTGCTAGGTAACCTAAACTTAGACTGGCTAGCCTGCAACTCCAACAACCATTCAAACCATATTAACTTATTTGGATTCTCACAACTAATCCAAGAACCCACCAGAGTAGGCAAAACATCCAATAGAACCTCCATTCTAGATTGGACACTAGTTAATATCCCTACAGAAAATTATCATGTGGGCTGCTTACCTGATACATTGAGTGACCACTGCCCCACATTCCTCCTTCGTAAACAGGCAAAAATACCCAAACCCATGCTATTCAAGGAGACTAGGGATGAGTGAAAAGTCAATCCACAAACTCTTAACAGTATGCTCCAGCAACAGGACTGGAAACCACTAAAACCTCTACCTTTAGACCAGACAGTTGATCTTTTTAATACTACTTTTATGAATGTACTAAATATACTAGCTCCCATCAGGAAACTCAGGACTAAAGTTAACTATGCCCCATGGCTAAATAGGACAACAAAAGCCTTAATAAAAGCCAGAGACAATGCCTGGAAAAACTGGAAAAAGAATAGCACTATCCAAGGCAGACAGAAATATCAAGAACCACAAAATAAGGCCAAAACCCAAACAAAAGTAGATAAAAAGAACTACTTCTTAGACATCCAAACAAGCACTCTAGAGACCCCCAAAAGTTCTGGCAGGCCATCAATACCCTTCTAAAACCAGGCAAAACCACCACCCCATCTCCCAACAATTCTGATAATGATAGCATAGCTTCAGAATTCAACCATCACTTCATAGAATATATCTTCGCACTATCTATCCAACTATCCAACAAGAACACTAAAACCACCCCCACTGTAGAACAAACTAACATACCCACCTTCACACTCTCACCTGTACCAGCCTCTTCAGTTAAAAAGCTACTCTCTAAACTAAAACCCATCAGACTCGCAGCAGATGGTTTACCCATAAATTTTCTTAAATTAGCTGCAGAATCACTAGCCTACCCTGTCTCAATTCTTATAAACCGCTCTATACAAGAAACCTACGTACCCCAGCTATGGAAAGTGTCACATATAATTCCCCTTCACAAAGGCGGAAACTCCTATGAACTATCAAACTATCAGCCAATTGCTATCTTGTCCCCCATTTCCAAGCTTCTGGAGAAATGTATTCACACCTAGGTAATGTACTTGTTATCCTCACAAAACCTCCTCTCCCCCACACAGCACGGTTTCCGCCCAAACCATAGCACAACCACTGCTCTACTCTCCTTTACCAATCAGATTAACCATCTAAGAAACAACAACAAATTCATCTCAGCCATACTCCTAGATCTATCTAAAGCATTTGATATGGTCTCCCATAACCTATTCTTAGACACTCTGTCAACCTTATCCTTCACCCCCTCTACTACTTCATGGTTTAGAAGGTATCTCTCTGACAGAAAACAATCAGTTAAATGGCAAAGTACACTATCACCTCTATTACTAACTACTATAGGTGTTCCACAAGGATCAATACTGGGTCCTCTACTATTCACCATTTTCACCAACAAACTACATACCTCCACCCTGCATGCATCACTTATACAGTACACAGACGACCCCACCCTAATCTGCTCAGCCCCATCCATAACCACTCTTCAAAAGCTTACCCAAGAATCATTCTGCTCTGTGGAACAATGGATTACCGATATCCAACTAATTCTAAACCCCAACAAGACCAAATTACTCATTTTTACCCCCCAATAAATCCAAATCCACACCTCCTACCTCCACTATCACCTCCAAAAATGGGACCATAATCTCCCCCTTCCCTCACACTAAGCTGCTCGGGGTTGAAATAGATAACAATCTAAACTTTAATGTCCATATCTCACAAACCATCACAAAAGTACATAAGAAACTAGGAACACTATACAAATACAAACAGTTCCTATCGGACCAAGCTAGACTCTCCTTAGCCCAAACCCACCTCTTGTCTACCCTAATGTATGCATCACCAATCCTAATTCATATCAGGAAAACAGGCATAAACAAACTAGAGTCATGTTATAACAAAATTGCAAAATTCGCTAACAACTCCACTTTTAGAAGTCATCACTGTCTTGCACTGAAGCAATACAGTGGTTAGAACTGCCTCAGCTAATTAGTTATCACCAATTAGTCCTCACCTTCAACATAATAAGGAACCATCAGAAAACCCCAGCCCTAAACCAACTTCTAAACCAATATTCTGCAAATAGCCCTCTACGCTCATCCAACAAAACCCTGCTCTGCATAACCAAAGCCAATAACACTGCAGGGAAAAGTCTGTTCTCCCACACCATTGCTAGGAAATGGAATAACCTCCCTCAAAGTATCTCCTCTGCACTATCCATCTCACTTTTCAAGACATCACTAAAGTCATGGCTCTGTCCCTGTATCACATAAAATCTTTTCTGCTCTCCTCCTAACTTGCCACACCTCATCTCCTCGGTGCTTACCTCAGCTATTCTGTACTACAAAGATACTCCCTATCAGGATCTACTATCCTGCAAACTATTTCTCATGCTATGACATATCTCCCGAATAGCATTATTTCCCAGATTCCATTCCTTCATTTTTATGCTTTGTACTACCAATAGAGAATTCAAAGTTATGCTTTCTATATACCAAGCTTGCTCAAATCAAACTATGGTACAAAAAAAATCTCCTTGATTGTATATATGCCACTGTATAGAAATTTTCTGTCATTTGTGGATTATGTGTTGTCATATAAAGACATGGAGCTCTGATTGTATATATGCCTCTGTGCAGAATTGTTTTTGTCATTTGTTGTATTTGTACTGTTATGTTATGGAGCTTTTCTCCACGGGCCTCTGCTGTAAATGGACCTTGTTCTAGTCAGACTTTCCCAGTAAACAAATATAAAATAAAATAAATAAAAAATAAAATATGTCTTTTACATCCTCTTCCTCTGTGCAATACATTGATAAGACCCAGATGAGACTACAGTGTGGATTTTGTTCAAAAAAATGAGTTTACCCAAATGTATTTTATAAAAATAAGGGCAGCCAAAAATGTTAATTACGAAGACTGTTTGAGGAATTTAAAACTTTATTCTGTTTCCTACAGACTTGTTAAAATTGATTTTATATGAGAGTATAGGGTTTACATGATGACTTAACTAGTATAACCTTAGATATCAGTTTCAACTCCCTTTCTAAGCCTATTAGGAATAACAACTTACTGGTTTGTTCCAACTGGAATTACAAGTTTAATCTGCATGAGTCTTTCAGTGTCCATGTAAAACGAGGTGGAACAAATTGCATTCATATAAAAAAAACTTTGGATGGTCTAATGACATTTTAAAGCAATCTTGATGAGTGGCTCAGTTTTAAGGTCTATTGGACTGTCGTAACCTTGATATTGGCATCTTATGACCTCTTTTGAGGTCCTTGGTCATAGTTCTGCACAAAACACTGAGGTGACCTGTGTCTCACTTTCTGAGCCATGAAAAAACTAGTCTTATTTGACCTCATACTTCTTAAAAAAAAAATCAACAGCTCTAAAAACACCCACACTAGGGATCTAAGTCTACACCCAAAAATTAACATGACTCACTGGAGGGATATCGTCCTAACTCAATCTATTTCCAGCCTCGGATACAGGAAAAGCAAAGTACATCTTTGTTTGTCATTAAAGCTAGCCTTGATGATTGGATGGATAGGCACAAATTTAGACCAAGGTACTCATATGGCTCTGCTCAGTTTGGGAGGTCACCACTATTATGTGTTTGTAAAGGATGACAAGAACTTTTTAGTGCATCTGCTTAAAGATATATATGACTACACATCTTATGGTTCTTGTGATTGCGTGTGTAATATTGTTCCTATGTTGCTATCTTCCTAAAAAGTCCTGCTGTTCTGAAATGCTGCAAATAAAAGGTATGGATCCTATTATTTATTTATTTATTTGCATTGTTAACCAGATTAGAGCACTAAGCCACATGGATCTTTTTCAGCTCAACCTCAGAGCTCTGTCTAGTTGTGTCTTTCCTAGAGCCATGAAGTAGGCGAATCAAAGCTGACGAGAATCAAACCTTTGGCAAAAGGAAGCAGCTTGTTAACAACTCATAGCCTTAACGTTCTGTGTTACTTCTATAAGGCACCATGTACGTGACATTTTTTTTTTCCTCAGGCCTTAAAACTGACTCCAATGTCAAGCATACTAAATGTATATCTTACTGCAAACGTGGAACCATTGTAACAACACTGACATCCTCCTCCTTCAAATGGCACTTAACATTAGGAATGTTGCAGTAGAAATATCCTTGCCTTCAATGTCACAAAAAGTCATCATTCTAGCATTTGTATCCCCCTTAAACCAGTCTTACATACTATTGACCATCAATAACTAAAAGCTGGAAATACAGTAAAAGACCTTGGACTCTGTAGACAATGATCTTTTACTTGATAGCCATAATTCTGCTACCACAGAGTTGCCCCCCTGATCCTCAATAGGGTCAACTCTTGTGCCAAGGAGGTACCTGTTCTCTTGTAAACAGCTCTTCACAGATAACTTATAAAATACTGTGTGCTGTTCTGTAACTTACTCTAATACTGTCTGGTATACCTGGAGAAGTCACAGAAATTCCTGACAAAGAGAATAGGGGCTTAAAGGCTTGTTTTATAGTCGCGGGTTCTCCTATACCAAAACTACTACAAAACTCTCTCTTACCTATGTCTTTTGACCAGTTTAGAGAATACCTGTGCCTGACATATAGAGCATTAAATAACCTCTTACTATTTGCAACCCTTACTTATAAAACCTCTCTTTTTTTCTTTAATGAATGCACTTAGTTAAATTTTTCTTCGTGTCTGTGCCATTGATAATTTCAGAAGCTTCTACATCACTCCTAGCAATGTTACCATAAGAGGTGAAGTCAACCTCTTTTTAGTGCCAGAATTTACAATTGTACTATTCATTTCAGCCACTGTGCCTGGTCACTATACATGGACATTTACTGACCTGCTCTGTGAGTAGCTTTAGTTTGTAAGTATATCTGCACAGAAATTCCTCTCACTATTATCGTCCGCTCATGATCGATATTTGCTATGCTTGTTTTGATGTTCACCTATGAAAATTATTAACGTCACTTCTAGCTTGGAAGGGACCAAAGGTCTGTTGGCCACAAACAGGTTCTTTGACAGAAACAAACTGAATGAATTTTGAAAATGCTTCAATTTTCTAAGCTTAGACCTTATTTAAATACTACCTTAATTCAGTATTGCTGTAGTATCATGTACAGGAAACTATGTTACTAAGATATAGGGAAAAGCATGTGCAAGACCAGGGATGAGAGGGGTAATCAAAGCCCTCAGATTTTTTTACTAGATCATACTAATACACCAGGTACATCTACAAAGGCGCGGTAAATGAATGGGACTTCCTCCTGACTCTTCAGTGGGGTGAAGACTTCACTTCTGGGCCACTGAAATATACACTTTAATCAAAAGGCTGTTATAATTCTGAATAATGACAATACTGTATGAATATCAGATCTTCGAAAGGCATTTTACTCAAATTGTTTTAAACATTCTGCTTTGGCTAACCAGCATTGAGCCGATGTATTTGATTAAGTCACTGGATGTCTTATTTTTCATGAGCTGCAGGCTACGTAGAAAAGTAAGCAGCTATCAGAGACTGCCTGTGTGGGTACATGTGTGTGTGCAAGTGTGTGTGTGTGTGTGTGTGTGTGTGTGTGTGTGTGTGTGTGTGTGTGTGTGCATGTGTGTATGTTTGTGTGTGTGTGTGTGTGTATGCATGCATATTTGTTTATTTATTTGTCCTTTGTTGACTGGGTTAGACGGTGTGTGTGTGTGTGTGTGTGTGTGCGTGTGTGTGTGTATATGCATGCATATTTGTTTATTTATTTATTTATCCTTTGTTGACTGGGTTAGACCCATTAGTCTAGTAGCTTCTTTTTAGGGGAGACACAAGGTGTTACTTATACTACATGTGCCTGTGTATGTGCCTCATAGCTCTCAACTGCTTATCTCAAGAATCAAGGACAGAGCCAAAATATTGAGGGTCAAAGGTCTAAAATCAAGGACACTTTCTAAACATTACTCTGATTAACATAAAAAGTTAATAGAAGAACAGATTTGATATCAACATGAATTTTCTGAAGAATAAGAATTCTGAAAGTCTATTGACTGTCATTATTGACTGATTATAATCCTCAGTGATTTACCAGGAATTCAACAATTTTATAAAAGACAGAGAAAAATATGAGGAAAACCAGAGAAGTTCTGCAAAATCAGAGACAGTTAAGAGCTATAGTTGTGGCGTGTATGTGTGTGCGTGCATGCATGCTTGCATGTATGCAACTTCTGTCATGTTTGGTTTTCTGGCACCAAATCAGCAACTAGGCTCAAAATAATGTACTTATTTTTGATACAGTTGTAGTTTTCAAGTTTTTTTCTATTTATTGCATAAATTTTAAACAAATTCAGTATCAATTTTTTTATGGTATGAGGTTTGTATCACCCAGGCATAATACCACACCTATTTTACTATGTCTTTTTAATATTACCATATTAATGAGATTAATATATTTCTAAATATGCCATAAACATCCTTTTCTCTCACTTCATATTGCAATTCCTGTTTGTATTATACTAACCTACCTTTAATTTCTCTGTAAACTGGCTAATATTTCTCTAAATATTAAATCATTATCATATAACTTGTATCTATTTCTAACTAATAGGATCATAGGAGATTACTAGGCTATCTTCCCAGAGGTTATTTTAACCCTAACCAATTTCAACCCAATGTAATACTGTACAAGTACTAGTCAATACCCAAGATTGCATTTAGTGATGACGGCCCATGTCCAGGAGGGTTGTGGGTGCTATCCCCGGTAAGAATTTATGGTTCCCCATCCACTCGTCCAGGTTCCTCTTGAACAGTTTCATAAAGATGCTCTGTTTCACATGAATCAGTAGTCTGTTCCAAAGATGTGGCAGTCACTGGGAAATAAATCTGTCTCTCCAGCATGTCCAATTTAAGTCGCAAGCCATATTTAAGTCCATGGACGGGTAGCTCTAGACCCATTTGATTTATGGATATGCAGTAAGTTCATTAAGTTTGGGTCTTGGGTTGCTCTGTAGGCCAGACACAAGTCTCCCCTAAGAAGTCTATATGATACAGAGTACAGTGACAGGGACCTCAGTCAGTCCATATAAGGCAGATGTTGGAGGCCCACAGTCTTCTTTGTTAGAAACCTCTGAGGTGCTTATTACATACATACCGAATGAGGCATTATACTCAATTATGGGCCTGATAAGTGCCAGGTATAGGGGGTTATAACTTCTTTTGCTCTCAAGGCAGTGCCTTTACTAATCAAGTGAGCTACATGGAAATCTTTCCTTACACTTACCACTTTATGGGTACTTAGGGTATTGTTGTTGATTTGATAGTGTGAAGGGACATTGTTTGTGCTGAAGGGAATGATGATGCATTTCTCTGCATTTAGTTTGAGACCGTGACTAATACACCAGTTGTTGGTCTGCATGACACCCTCCTGGAGTATACTGACAGCATTCGGGGATTCAGTGATTGCATCTTGTTTGCAGTCGTCTGCAAACTTGGTCAGCCACAACCTCTTAGTTTTGACCTGAATTTCAGAGAAGTATATACCAAACAGTAGGGGGTCCAGCGCTGACCCCGTGACATCCCGCTTGTAACAGGTCTGCTGGTTGATGTGGAGTCACCCACTTGGACAGTGTGTGCCTGATTTGTGAGCCAGTTGGCAACCCATCTTTCAATCAAGGGAGTTGAATTCAGTTTGCTAAGTTTATCAGTAATGCCTGAATGTAGGATTGTGTCAAAAGCCTTTGCCAAGTTGAGGTATGTTGTGTGCACAGATTTGCCCTCATCAATGGCCTCGGTCACACTTTCAAAGAAATTCACTAGATTTAACAGGCAGGATCTGCTCTTCATGAAGCTGAATTGGGTAGGATCCAGGGTTCAGAGGTCACCTATGTCTTTATTTATGAGGTCCTAAATGATACATTCCATGACCTTACAGATGAGGCTGGTCAGGCTTATGGGTCTGTAATTCCCCAAGTCTGTTGCTAGGCCACCTTTGTGGAGGGAAATAACTGTAGCTGTTCTCCATTCCTCAGGAACAAACCCTGTAGTTAGGCTATGACTGAAAAGGGTACTTAGTTGTGATGCTAGTTCATGTTTTAGCCTGTTTAGAATAGACAGCCTGGGATGTCATCTGGTCCCATAGAGGCCATGTTCTTTGCCTTGGACAGGGCTTTGAGGACCTGCTCTTCAGATATGTAAGGTGGTGGGAGGGAGATTGGGGGAGGGTTTGTTGTATGTTAGGAGGGTATGAGGGAGTGAAATTTTCACCAGACCTATCCACAAGCAGGTACACTATCTCTGTGGGGTCAGTGTGTGTGATACCGTTGGCCACCAGTTCTGCATATGCTTGGGTCCTACCCTTTAGGTTATGTATGTAACTGTAAAAGGCCTTATGACTATCCTTGGCAGTAGTTGCTAGATTTCTCTCAAAGTAGCTCTTGGAGGATTTGACAAGTTGTCTTATTTGTAATCAGTCAAAAAATAGCCAGCAGATTTACAGTTATTGATAAAAATCATGGGAAATAGGGCTAATAAACCCAGATGGCATAGCCTTTTGGACTCAAAGGAAAGGAAATGGATAATTAAATTAGGTGCATTATTTTCACCTGGATTGAATGAAGATTTGTAAGGAACCAATAGTTGTTTAGCATTCATTTATGTGTATGGTATTTAAGGCACTATATTTTTGGCATTACCTTAAACACTGAAGAAGGCTAAAGTTTATTGGAGCCGAAACCAGTCTGTTTCTGTGTGCTTTATTGGAACCCAATAAAGTATTACAGTTTGCCATTGTCTGCTGGGTCGTGCAGGTTCTGTATGGGCAGGAAGCTACTTTTTTTTTTTTTTTTTTTTGTTTTAAGTTGTCTTATTTGCCTGTTAAGGCTGAGGAGAGTGATTTTCCATTGTTGGGTCCTTGTCTTTGTTTTCTAGGAAAACAACTTTTTGCGTTTATTGTAGAGTTTGTTGATGTTGGAAGTGTCCAACATGGCAGCTTGATTTTACTTAGGGTTCTAACTTTGATTCTATCTGGTACAGCAGAGTTTATACAATTATGCAAGTGATTGTACAGGGCTTTAGTGTAAGCTTAGGCATAGTTAATATTTTCAACTTGGGGTGGGGTTTGGAATGCATCTATACCTTCACCTAGGAGGGTACAGTTTGTCTTGGTGAAGTTTTTTTATCTGATTTCGCCCTTTGTGAGTTCAGGTGTTAATGTCCATTTGAAGGTGACTGACTTGTCAGTTTTAACTGATGAGGGTCCAACAGTTGCAAGAGTGCACCTATTTGACATGTTGGTGAGGATCAGATCCAGAATGTTTGCTCCTCATCTGGGTATGGATAATTTGTTCCAGAACATTTGAATTCACAAAGTCAAGGAACTTTTGTGCTAGTGAGTCTGGGTTAGAGTAGATTTCCCAGTTTATGGTGGGATAATTGAAATATCCCCATAGCCAGTGTGTTCAGTAAAATTTGTATTGTCTTCAGTTTGGTTAAGTAAGCTTCATGGGTGTCATAACCCATGGAGGGGGATCTATAACTGGCTAGGACTTTAATAGGGGTCTTACCCACCGTAACCTGGACCTGGAGTAACTCCATGGAGTTGTCCAGTCTAACTAACTAGATGTTTTCATATATGTCTTATTTAGTATAATTATTGAAACTGCAGTTGTTCTTTGTATTATTTTTAAGGATTGCAAATATATTGTTCTTAAAATGTTTTGTAATACTTTGGAGCTTTTCTACCAAGGCCTCCACTGAAAATGAGCTCCTAACCAATCAGACTTTCCTGGTAATCACGTCAATAAATAAATAAAAATAAATCACATTTTTATTCATAGTAAAACAAGAAAGATTTTTGTAGCTTTCACTCCAGAATGACAACATAGACCTCCTAAGCTTTACTTTTGAGATTTATATGCCATCATCCAGTTCAGATTTGAGAAAAACAAAATGAAAAACACACAGGTACCTACCCAACTGTTCATTATGTTTTATATATTGTAACAACTCACATATCAATATATAAAGTCAGGTTAAGTATGTTCACCTATGAAACAAAGAAATAAGGGTATTACTGCTTCCTTTAAAATAATTTTACTGATTCATTATTATTTTACTACCCTGGAATTGTAGTTTACAGCTGTCCTTTGACATTAAAATTTATATCAGCTGAAACTGTGATATTCTGAGCAGATTATTACAAGTTAGTGGCATGAAAGAACACCTGGAGTACATGGAATCTGAAGAAAACAGTTTCTTACTCTTTGAAATACAAAGTTTTCCAGGCCTACAAAAGAAAAATCCATGATGCTTATGTATTTTTACAATTGCATATTAATAAAGTTAATTTACAGTGGGAGATCTGCAGTGCTAAATGTGCAAGTATATAGTGAATGTGATTTTATCAGCTATTCACATTTATGATTTATAGTATATTATTTAGGTGATTACCTTGTCAATAAAGTGACAATCTCTACATTCTCTGACAAAGTCTATAGAGTACTGTAATAACTTGCCCTGGACAATCCATGCTAATCACAATAGCATTCCTCTAATGAGATGTAACCACTTTCATACAGGTGTTTTAAAAATAAAATAAAAGAAAGTCTGCCATCAAATAAACATTTGAAATAATGTTTTTTCCTGAGTAGTTACTTGGTCATTTCTAAGTGAGTCATCTTATTTTTCAGTAGTCTGTTTGCAGCAGCATAAGAATACATACACATGGTTATGCAGTATAATTGTAATGCATAACTTGTTTTGAAATATTTTTCTGTACAGAGGAGTATTTTATCTTCCTTGAGTACAAATGTGTGCTAAATTCATGCATCTGAGACCATTATCAATACAGCAATTGAAAGTAAACATGACAATTATTTCCCCTCCCCACACATTCTGTCAAACAACCTTGGAAGATACAACACAGTTTGTGCCTTTGGCATAGTGCAGAATTTCAGTTTCTTCAAACAAAAGCTCAGTGCCACGTTGTCCTACTGTAAGCAGTGATCCATGAGTGATTTTAAACTGTTTGTGTAGGGTCTTGATCCTCTGTTTCTTCCTCATCTTCACTACTGCTTGACTGTTCCCCAAACATATTTGTTCCTTCAAGATTTATCCTCACTCCATCCTGTGAAGTTAGCTTTAGTGAGATCAGAGCAGAGTTATCACTCATACCAATGAGAACTGTATATCCATCTGGTGTCAGTGACAGACACCTGATTTTGCTGTCAGGAGTGAAGACAGACAAAACGGTGCCAGAGATGAGATCCCAGAGACTGACATCACCTAAGAAAATATTAAAGTATAAAAAAATAAGTACTAGTTATATGCTTAATCATAAGTTTCAAATCTGGTAATATTCATGCAAACATGACTTTGGCAGAAATATTTTTCTATGTTTGCTTACAAGTGTAAAATTCATAAAACACAGAAAGAAGCTTAATTCATAGGATTATAATAGGCTGAGATGTAGGAAAAGCAGTTTAGAATTAGTGTTGACAGATATAACAATGCTGAAATGTATGGAGATCTTAAATTAGAAATTATACCATGACCCCCCATTAATATTCCAAAACGTGCACACTGATTGGTCAGCGTGCAAGTTGTAAATCGACTTATACTAATCGAAAAAGGTCTGGTCACCCGGACTTTTTCCATTAGTATAAGTCTCTTAAAACACTGTCTTGCTATGTTAAAAGAGTTTAACATAGCGACACGGGTTTAAAAAAAGCAACGGAGATCTCCGTTGCTTTTTTTAAAGCTGTCTCACTATGTTAAACTCCTTTAACATAGCGACACAGTGTGTAAAAAGCAACGGAGATCTTTCTTTCTCCATTGCTTTTTTTTAAACCTGTCTCGCTATGTTAAATGGGTTTAACATAGCGAGAAAGCTTTAAAATAAGCAACGGAGATCTCCGTTGCTTATTTTAAAGCTGTCTCGCTATGTTAAACCCATTTAACATAGTGAAACAGTAAAAGCAACGGAGATCTTGCTTTCTCCGTTGCTTTTGCCACAACTCTGATGTACTGCGTAGGCATGCGCAGTACATCAGAACTGCCGCGGATACCAGACAGCTGCGGAAGGGCAGCAAAGAGGCATTATACAATGCCATTATTTAAGAAAAGTAATTATTTCTTTTTTTAAATAATGTCATAGTATAATAGCAATAACCCACTTCTGGGTGTGGGTAATGCATTTACCACGGTTGTCTTTGTTTGGTCTCGGGCTTCGCCCTCGGGACCAAACCATGCCAACCGTGGGTAAATCCCGCATTACCCACACCCAGGCGTGGGTTATTGCTATATTAAAAGTTTTATGCCAGCTTGGAGACCATATTAGCATATGCAGCTGGGCACCTGAAGAGTGTCATTGCGATCCTGGGAACTATGGAACCATGTATGGGATTCAGAAAAGCTTACTGCAATATGGAAACTTTACCTCAGAAGGTTTCCTTATTGCAGTAAGTCTGACCAATTTAGAGACCCCTTTCCTGCTACTGTTTTCCCCTGGCAGGGGCTATAACATGGAAAGCAATTTCATTGGCGAAACCAAGGTCAGTTGCTAATGCAAATTAGCGTGACAATCACCAGTGGAAATAGTGCCACGAGAGGATTAATGCAGTACAATGATTCTGTGAATCACTCTAACAAGTTAATTTCTTCACAAGGAGGAAAAACTTAACGCTGTCAAAAAGGCGGTGTTCACTCATTCATCCCTATAGGAATGGTCATGGCTTGTACAATGACTACTAATAGGTATCAATGAGCTGTGTGTGTGTGTGTGTGTGTGTGTGTGTGTGTGTGTGTGTGTGTGTGTGTGTGTGTTGAAGCATGCAAGTAAGAGTGTGTGAGAGAGAGTGCTTATGTAAGTATGAACAACGTACAGTGGTTTCTTTGAGGATTCTTGGATGTTTCTGCATGTGTGTGTTTTTATGTGTGTGTCCATGCCTGTCTAAAGGATCATGAATGTAGATATTTATAAGTGTGTTTGTGTGTATGTGTGTCTGTTGGAACATGCATATTGGTTTGTGAGTGAGTGTTTACTTGAGTATGAATAACTGTATAAGGGCTTATTTGTGGCTTCTTGGGTGTGTGTGTGTGTGTGTGTGTGTGTGTGTGTGTGTGTGTGTGTGTGTGTGTGTGTGTGTGTGTGTGTGTGTGTGTGTGTGTTTATATGTTTGTGCACATATTGGGGATGCCTATGCTACCACTCTTCACTGCCTGGTACGGAGAACACTAGGGCAATCATGTCTGAAAGCGCAGTACTCAGTTCAGAGACAAAGTAATTAGCTGCAAATGAGGTGTTTCTCTGCATAGCTTTACCTTGTATCATAATCAGAAATTCTGCCTGTAATACTAATTAACTAGCCCACTCATCCAATTAGAGTGGTTGGTAAGAATCTTTATGAATTCCAGGGTAAAAGTGTGAATGGGGAAATATAGGCTAACAGCAAAAGACTGTGTGAACGACCTGAGATGTACCTCTCTGGGCTACATGAAAAGAGACATGGAGGAGCTCTCATGTAGCTCAGGCAGGTATGACCCTAGCCCTGAATAGCATCCTGCCATCACCCAGAATGATACCACAGTACAAGCAGAAAATGATTGACTTCAACAATTGGCTACATTTCTGGTGTCATTCTAAGGGGATCCAGTATCTGTCTGCCTGGGATGACATGACTGACAGACCTTGGTGGTGCTTTCCCAGAGATGGCCTGTATCTGTTACTTCTGGGATTCTGGATACTGGCTAAGGCGCTTGCCACCCCTATAGTGCCTTTTTTAGGCAATATCCTGATGTTAAAAGTACCATCATAACTGCTACAACCAAATGGAATCTGAGGGTTATGCTATGCAACGCTAGAAGTTTGAATCTCAAAATGCACTCACTCAAAACCCTCCTTAAAATGGAGAACATTGATGTCTGTATAGTAACTGAAACATGTTTCAAGGCTCCAGAGAGCACCCCTGTGCTATCAGGGTATAATTCATACCACACCTTTAAACTCCAAATCCTGGACCAAAGCACTAAAGGCGGCGGAGTCTCCATATTCAGAAAGGGTATACACACCTCCAGACTAGTAGCACAACACAACACTTCGAAGATACTCCAAGTACAACTAACACTGGGCAGGACAGCAATCCAGGTGGTTGCCTGCTATAGGTCCCCCACCATGATCCAAGACTCCCACTTCACATTCCTAAATATCCTGGAAAATACCAAAATGCAACCCAACACCTTAATACTGGGGGACTTTTATTACCCCTACATAAACTGGGAAAATTTCTCAAGTGCTAACTCACTTGCTCAATGATTCCTGGAATTCATAAATTCCAATTCCCTGGACCAACTTGTTCTTACCCCCACTAGGGGTAACAACATCCTCGATCTGGTCATAACCAACATGAGCAACTGCTGCTC
Source organism: Protopterus annectens (assembly GCF_019279795.1). Classification (NCBI taxonomy): domain Eukaryota; kingdom Metazoa; phylum Chordata; order Ceratodontiformes; family Protopteridae; genus Protopterus; species Protopterus annectens. The sequence goes on from NC_056729.1 coordinate 920,669,405, forward strand.
TACAGCTGAAATTAACTTCTCCCTGGTCAGATCTGACCACAAGCTAATCACCATGGATATCCACATCCCGCCCTTTCCCACCGTAAAGGAAACCACTGTAAAAAACTTCTCCAAAGCAAACTTTGGGCTCCTAAAAACAAAGGTGGCAAACTTTACGATGCCCATACAGTTGGAAAATAGCTGCTTGACTGCTGAATCACACACCATTGTGATGTACGAACACATTCACATGTGCATGGATAGAGCCATCCCAAACAGAACCAAGACGCTTACCTCCAAAAAAGGAAGCCAATCTGGTGGTCCGCTACCATAAACAAACTCTACAACAGAAGGAATAAACTGTTGCAGAAAAGGGTAAAGTCCCAAGACTGGAAAAAAATCCCTAGCTAGCCTTAGCAAAAAATTAAGATACCTCATTAAATCCTCTAAAGCTAGCTATGAAAACAAAATAGCAGCAAATACTAAAGACAACCATAAGGTATTCTGTAGTTATGTCAAGAATCTTCAGGGCAACACTCAGGTCTGCTCTGTGCTACAGCACAATGCAACACATATACCGAGCCAGCTGACATTGCCAATATATTGGCTGATAGGTTCAGTGCAAACTTTACCCCCCTTTCACCCCCCCAAAAGGGCCAATCGCAATTCTCGAGGAGTGTCAAGTTCCTAATATTACTGCTGCTCAGGTTAAAACCGCACTGTCTAAATCCAAAAACACAGCTTCCATGGGACCCAATAATATCCCTGGATGCATCCTACATGAACTACAAAATGAACTGGCACCACACCCTGGCCCTGTTCAATCACAGCCTCACTTCAGGCTTTGTACCCACTGAATGGCAAATGACCATGGTCATCCCATTCCAAAAAGGGAGAGTGACTACAAACTCCAGAAACTACTGCCCCATTAGCCTGACTAGTCTGATATGCAAGGCTAAGGAGCGTATCATCGTGGACCTTATAAATAGGGATATAGGAAGCCTCCAAACTCTGGACCCCATGCAGTTTGGATTTGTGAAGGGTAGATCATGCCTGCTCAAGCCGGTAGACTTCTTTGAGTCCATCACCAGAGCTGTGGATGAGGGCAAGGTGATACAGACAGCCTATCTCTATCTTGCCAAGGCCCTTGATACCATTCTCCACTCGGGAATCATTGATAGACTCACTAATCTAGGCATTAACCACTATGTCACAAGGTGGGTTGCTAACTGGTTTACGGATGGAACTCACACTGTGAAGGTTGCAGACTCCAAATCGCACTACCGACTAGTCACGAGTGGTATCCCACAGGGATCTGTCCTGGGTCCCCTTCTGTCCAGCATCTACTTCTCAGAAGTTCAAGCCAACACAAAAGGATTCTGGCTGACCAAGTTTGCAGATGATTGGAAACTGGGAGCCATTATAGAATTCCCAACTGACGTAGACATCCTACAAAGTGGCCTCACTCACACCAGTGACTGGTGCCTGAACCGCAACCTTAAACTAAATGTGTGCGTCGTTATTACTGTGAAGATATGTGAAGGCTGCCAGCCTAGCCAAATAGAATTTTGTAGATAATTCTTGTCATTTGAAAATATTAATATAAGCCACAGGCTTATTCATCTAAATGGAAGAAAATGCAGTTAAATATGGAACTACAAAAATGTAACAACAGTGCACTCTGCTGTAGGAAGGCTGATAAGTCAAGCATTGTGTAATTGTTTGATGTCAAAACTCGGATCCGAGATGTCTAAATGAAGGAATTTTTCCTTTTGTTTTGAGGCCAGAGTTAATGGCTAGAATTTACATGTATAATTTATTTTATTGCTCTGGCTTCCTGACCAGCTGCAAGATCAAAAGTGCTATTAACCTATGAGTTTCTGTTAGCCTGGGAAAACAGAAAATTGTTAAGAATTATATAATGTGAAGCAGCACTGTGCTATCAATTTAAAGAGAGAGAGAGAGTCAGAGACCATTTGTCATTTGTCTTTAGAACATCCAACATCACCAGCACTGCTTTACTCTATATGTAAGTTTATTTTAGAAATGTGTTTTCTCTTAGATATAGCTAGGAAATGGGAAAATTAGATTAGTTGTTTTTCTGTATTGATGTCAGAACTTTTCTGCTGTATTATTTTAAGCATTTCTCTGTGATCTCTGAACTCTTGACTAGAACTGTGTAGTAAGAAGTATTGTCTTGTGTTTTTATTATTTATTAAATATTTTTAAACCTTTCAACTGTGGCTGTTTTGTGTAGAGATAATTTAAGCTCTTGAGTACATTGCATGTATATAGTGATACTGTCCAAGTCACTCCAATAAGCTTTGCTGTGCAGTCACACTTACCATTTGGATAATAATATTGCACAGTAATAATTGGACACCCTTTGTTAAGGGCCTTTTTAGTAGCTGATATTAGTGGGTGGTGGCAGCCGGTACTACTGTTTAGACTGAGCAGAAAGGGGGCACAGCTGGAGAATCTGTGTCCACCTTCCCCAGGAGTGTATGTGTGGTTGTATATAACTCTTATTTCAAAGTGTGTGTGTCAGCTACTTGGGCAGGGATACAAAGCACTGGTTGGACAGAGAGGGTGCTGGAGGTTTTAGCTTGCCCACTAGGTGGAAATCTGGGCCCTGTAGCTGTGCCAGTGGGGAGTCTTATTGGGGATCTGGACAGAAAGGGAGAAACCAGCCCCAGACTGACTGTGATCTCTGTGTGCTCTTAAGGGAAATTGTACTTTACTGTGTGTGTTTTTGTTATCCTTCTGAATGTGGACTCCCCTCACTGGTGTTAGTGGTGATGATTGAGGCTCCTTGATTGCTAGGCCAGTGCACGGTATCGCATATTAATTGTTCGGCAGTGGTGGTATATTCATACCACGTATTAAACGGTTGGCAAATACTAACTGGCTTGTAGTGGTGTGGGTAGTATGAATTCCTTTAGCTTGTGTACAGTGATCTCTGAATGTGTTTTTGTACTCTAAATCAGCCACGCAGTGAATACTCAAGAGTTCAGATCAAAATTGTTTTATTTCTTTTGTTAGCTTAGTTAGTCAGGGAGAGCAGACAAGCATATCAGCAGAGGAGTACGGAAAGGTGACAAGGAGCCAGCTGGCTGAGATGTGCTAGCTGGCTCAGAGTACGGAAAGCTGACAAGGAGCCAGCTGGCTTAGATGTGCCAGGCTAGGAGAATGGAGCATGGAAACCTGACTAAGGCAGACATGATTGCAGCTTTGGTCACAGCTGCATAAGAAGACAGCACTCAGGAGGATGATCAGACTGGCAGTGGAGGTGTACAAGACTCAGAGAATGGACAGCTCAAGCTTTCTGCAGCTTTCTGCAGAGGACTTAAAATCCATCTGGAGCTAAAGAGACTTGAGTTGGAGGCCAGGCATTTGAAACCAGAAGCAGCAGAGACACTGAGATGTCTATAGGTTGAGGAGAATGAGAAACTGCTTTGCCGGGAAGCTGAGGAGAAGGAAAGGCAGAGGCAGCATGAAAAAGAGATGCTGACTCTTCACCAGAGTCATAGAGGTAATGGGGAAGGGAGTAACTGGACTCCAGAAGCACAAAAGGTCAGTAAATGTCTTCCACAGTTTAAAGAGGGGGATAATTTTGATAGTTTCATTCATATATTTGAGAGGGTATGTCAATAGTATGATGTTGACCAAAGGCTCTGGGTACGGATCCTGACCCCCTTACTCCATGGTAAAGCTGTAACTATTTTGTCCACAATGTCTGATGTTAACTGTTTTAATTACACTGTTGTTAAGAATTGCTTGTTAGAATTCTTTAAGCTAACACCTGACACTTATAGGAAAAAGTTTTGTGTGCATAGAAGCAAGGCAAATGAAAGTGTGTGTGAATATGTTGCTGAGCTGAGCACTTGTTCTCATAGGTGGGTGAGTGGATGTCAGGTCACAACTGTTGAAGGGCTGGCAGACCTTTTGGTGAGGGAACAAGCCCTTAGTACTTTGCCTGAGAACATGAGGATCTGGCTAGCTGATAGACAATGTGCTACTTCAGATGAGTTGTGGAAGAAGGGAGACCTATACCTAGCAAGCAGGGCATCCCAGCACAGGAAAGGGACTCCAAGTACTGCTCATGGATCTAAAGGAACCCACGTTGGGCAGCCCAGACTGCCCCAACAGAATCTGTCAGTAGCAGGGGAAGCCACTAGTCCAGGTACATGTCCAGGACTTAGGGTTAAATGTTTTGAATGCAACCAGTGGGGCCATGTGGCATACAGATGTCCACAGAGGCAATGTGGGGAACAAAAGGTGAAGGAGTCAGTAAGTGGGAAAGACAAAATGCCAATAGTATGTTGTCTTGGGATAACAAGGGTATCAAACTACCACACGAAGTTATATCCTACTGCAGTGAATGGCAAAGAGGCCATTGCTAAGAGAGACACAGCCTCTGACATAACCATTGTAAAGCCTGCAATGGTTACGGAGGAGCAATACTTGCCTGGGCAGTCCACTCCAGTCAGAGCTTTAGGAGAGACCCCATTCCAAATACCTTTGGCTAGGGTTTACCTTGACTGGGAGGGTGGAAAAGGAAACCAGCAAGTAGGTGTGTGTTGAGGATATCCCTGCAGATGTCCTGATAGGGAATGATTTTGATAATGCAGTACAATGTGCTCATGCAGTTACATGCAGTCAGGCTTGTAGACAGGCATATGGGTCTGGTAGCCTGGGGGAGACCCAGACAGACTGCATACTTGCAGCCAGGACTGGTGAAGTGGTTACTTCAGGAAGGGAGTTACTCTGTAGCAGTGAGACTGAAGGTGAGCCACAGCTGCTTGTGGCTACTGATGTTCCCTTGGACAGAGTGACTGAGGCACCACTGTCAGAGGATGCCAGACTTCCTGCAGAAGGGGAGCTGGGAAGGGTTACAAAGAAACAGTTGAGACAGGCTCAGCTCTCAGACCCTACATTGCAAGGCCTGAGGCAGGTAACTAGTGAGGCACCTGATTCTCAAGGGAAGGGGGAATCTGTATATTGGTACAAAGGGTTACTGTAGAGAGAGTGGACCTCTGAGGAAGGGCTAGAAGGTGAGAGGGTAGAGCAGTTGGTAGTGCCTAGAGCCTACCATCTGGCGCTTTTAGTCACAACCCATGATATTCCCTTTGCAGATCATATGGACATAAAACGTACAAATAGACATATTATGCAGAAATTTTATTGGCCTGGAATTTCCACAGATATAACAGGGTACTGCAGGACCTGTGAGCAGTGCCAAAAGGTAGGCAAGACAGGAGACAAGGTGAGAGCTCCTTTGATGCCTTTGCCTGTGATTGAGGAGACATTTCAGATGGTAGTTTTGGATATTGTGGGGCCCCTGAGTACCCCAGTTTCCACAGGGAAAAAGTATATCCTAGTGGTAGATTATGTTACGAGATACCCTGAGGCAGTGACTTTGTCCTCTATTAAGGCAGAAAAGGTGGCAGATGCTTTGTTAGAGATTTTCAGCAGGGTAGGTTTCCCAAAAGAAATACTGACTGACAGAGGTGCTAATTTCATGTCAGACCTGCTGGCTTGTCTGTGGAAGTACTGTGGGGTGAAGCACCTGAAGACCACCCCCTACAATCCCCAGACTAATGGTGTTGTTGAGAGGTTAAACTCTACACTCAAGTTCATGCTACAGGCATTTGTGGACCAGTTTAAGAGGGAGTGGGACAAATATTTGCCCCATCTATTGTTTGCTTACAGAGAGGTTCCCCAGGAATCCACGGGTTTTTCACCCTTTGAGTTGCTGTATGGGCATAGGGTTAGGGGACTTCTAGATTTAATTTGTGATGAGTGGGAAGGTGAGTGTGAATCTCACAAGGAGTCTGTTGTGGCATATGTCCTAAATCTCAGGACAAGGCTCAAAGAACGCATGGGCTTGGCCCAGGAGAACCTGGCAGTAGCCCAACAACAGAGAAAGGTATGGTATGACAGGAATGCTTGAGGTAGAGAGTATGCTGTAGGGCATACTCTCTAGCTCGAGAGTATGCTGTAGGGCAGCAGGTAATGGTTCTCATTTCTGTCAGACACAACAAGCTGCAAGCAGCTTGGGAGGGACCCTACAAAGTGGTAAGAAAGGTAAGTGATGTTAACTACATGGTAGAACTGCTAGGCAGGAGGCAGGAGCATAAATTGTACCATGTTAACATGTTGAAACCTTACCATGATAGGGAGGCCCTTGTGCTGAGTATATGCAGTGGGTTGAAGGAGGAGTCTGAGGGAGATCCGGTGAATGATCTCCTTAGTGAGGCTCGGACTGACACTTCAGTGGAAGGGGTAGCAATGTACCACAAGCTATCTCCTACCCAGGTTAGAGAAATCTGAACACTGTTACTGGTGTTTGGGGACATGTTCACTGGGAAACCAGGGTGCACCCACCTGGTGTAGCACCAGTTGGATACAGGATCCCAAAAGCCTATTAGGCAAGCCCCTTATAGGGTGCCTGAGAGAGTCAAACAGATTCTGAGGGAGGAGATACAGGAGATGTTTATAATTAGGGGTAATTCAAGAGTCCAACAGTCCCTGAGCCTTCCCGGTGGTGCTGGTGCCAAAGAAGGATGGCAGCACCAGGTTCTGTGTAGAAATTAAATAGTCACACAGAGTCATATGCTTACCCCATGCCTAGGATAGATGAGGCCTTAGAGCATCTAGGTGGGGCTAAGTATCTTACAACTACTGATCTTGCCAAGGGTTACTGGCAGGTAACTTGACTCCCAGTGCTAAAGAGAAGTCAGCCTTTGTGACACCTTTTGGCTTGTATGAGTTCACAAAGATACCCTTTGGGATGAAAAATGCCCCAGTGACTTTCCAGAGGCTGGCAGATCATATCCTAACATCAGCAGGAGGGTTTGCCCTTGCTTACCTAGATGATATTGCCATCTACAACCATTCCTGGAAAGAGCACCTTCAGCATATCAGGGAGGGGCTGGGCAGACTACAGGGGGCAGGGTTGACCATTAAGCCCAGCAAATGTCAGGTGGGTATGGCAGAGGTCTCCTACCTGTGACAATGAGTGGGGAGTGGTAAGATCAGGCCAGAACCTGCCAAAGTAGAAGCCATTCAGGCATGGCCTGCATCTGTTACCAAAAAGCAGGTGAGGGCATTCTTAGGGACAGCAGAGTACTACATAAAGCTCATCCCCGGTTATAGTACCATAGTTGCGTCCCTCACAGACTTGACAAGGAAGAACAGACCAGATAAGGTAGTGTGGACCACAGCATGTAAGCAGGCATTCCAGAAACTTAAAGAAGCTTTGAGAGAAAGTTGTTAGCCAGTCCAGATAACAGCAAAGAATTTGTTGTGCAGGTGGATGCTTTGAATCATGGGGTGGGGGCTGTACTTAGCCAGATTTCTTCAGAGGGAGAAGAGCACCCAGTGGTTTTTCTCAGTCACAGGCTCCAACCCAGGGAGGAATGCTATGCAGCTGTAGAAAAGGAATGTCTAGCCATAGTGTGGGCACTGCAGAAACTTCAGCCTTATCTGTATGGAAGAAAATTCACTGTAGTGACAAATCACAATCCATTAACATGGTTAAACAGAGCCAGCCAGAAAAATGCCAAGTTGCTAAGATGGAGCCTATGGTTGCAAGCATATCATATGTCAGTACAGCACCATAGTGGGATTGGCAATGTCAATGCAGATGAGGTCTCAAGACAGGGATGGGGTAAGGTATACTCAGATAGACCTAACCCTCTCAAGCAATGTTTCTCAAGGGTCACTTGAAAAACTAGCTTGAGTTCTCTAGGGGGAAGACATGTGAAGGCTGCCAGCCTAGCCAGATAGAATTTTGTAGATAATTCTGTCATTTGTAAATATTAATATAAGCCACAGTCTTGTTCTCCTAAATGGAATAAAATGTTGTTAAATGTGAACTGCAAAAATGTAACAACAGTGCACTCTGCTGTAGGAAGGCTGATAAGTCAAGGATTGTGTAATTGTTTGATGTCAAAACTCGGAGCCGAGATGGCTAAATGAAGGAATTCTTCCTATTGTTTTGAGGCCACAGTTAATGGCTAGAATTTACATGTATAATTTATTTTATTGCTCTAGCTTCCTGACCAGCTGCAAAATCAATAGGGCTATTAACCTCTGAGTTTCTGTTAGCCTGGGAAAATAGAAAATTGTTAAGAATGATGTAATGTGAAGCAGCACTGTGTTATCAATTTAAAGAGAGAGACTCAGAGAAAATTTGGCATTTGTCTTCAGAACATCTAGCATTACCAGCACTGCTTTGCTCTATATGTAAGTTTATTTTAGAACTGTGTTTTCTCTTTGATATAGCTAGGAAATAGGAAGATTATATTAGTTGTTTTTATGCATTGATGTCAGATCTTTTCTACTGTATTATTTTAAACATTTCTCTGTGATCTCTGAACTTTTGACTAGTACTGTGTAGTAAGAAGTATTGTCTTGTGTTTTTATTATTTATTATTAAATATTTTAAACCTTTCAACTGTGGCTGTTTTGTGTAGAGATAATTTAAGCTCTAGAGTACATGTATATAGTGATACTGTCTAAGTCACTCCAATAAGCTTTGCTGTTCAGTCACACTTACCATTTGGATGATAATATTGCACAGTAATAATTGGACACCCTTTGTTATGGGCCTTTTTAGTAGTTGATATTAGTGGGTGGTGGTAGTTGGTACTACATTTTAGATTGGGCAGAAAGGGGGTGCAGCTGGAGAATATGTGCCCACCTTCCCCAGGAGTGTCTGTGTGGTTGTATATAACTCTTACCTCAAAGTGTGTGTGTCAGCTACTTGGGCAGGGACATGAAGCACTGGTTGGACAGAGAAGGTGCTGGAGGTTTTAGCTTGCCCACTAGGCTGAGATCTATTCCTCTCAATCTGAAAACATCAAAAATCTGGACAAGGCCCATGAAAAATAGGTACAAATCTGTATGCTGGTTAACATAAAATTTGCATACATAATTATGTAACCCCACCCACTCCGATGGAATTGTGGGATACCAGCTTTCAAATGCAAACTGAAGAACAGACAACCAAAATATGGCACCAGAGTCTCCCTACAGCCATTCCAATGTCCCATTACCTATTTCACCCCATTTACCATAAACACTAATATGCATACTGCTTTACTTCTACAATGATTATTTGAATTTTATATTTACATTTTATAGCACAATGCACAAACACTAATAGACATCTGCTAAACCAAGCAATACTATCTCACAATGAAAACAGCCTTAGCATTAAAACTTCTCAGCCCTTGAAACTCACACTCTTTGAAACATCATTGAAACCCACACCACATCCAAAGAAAATGCATCTGGCCAGTGGTAGATAAAGATTACCTTTGGGCTGTTTTCAAATCATAGACCCCTTGAACACAAAACAAAAACATACATGTGTTCTTTGATACACCTTCCTGAATTTATTAAATTATATTTCTTGTATAATACAGCACACTTGTTAGACTTAGAGCACATTTTAAATTTGTTTGAACATTTTTCCAGTAGGCAATGAAACAAAATGCATGAACCAATAATGACAAAACTGCCCAATTCAGAACATTTGCATCATAAAAGTCTACTTCCATACACACATTATATATATATATATATATATATATATATATATATATATATATATATATATATACACACACACACACACACACACACACACATATAATATATTATATATATATAAATAAAAATAGAATGACATTACACACGCATATTAGCTTTACTGTTCTGGTCCGGGTGATGTATATTATTTCTTTACCTGTGTAAGTTTGCCTGAAATAAACTTCTCAATTTGCACCTGCAGATGCCATTACTGCTTATTTACTTCTTCATTCCAATTTCCCACTGTAGTATTATTTCTAAAACAATATTTTAATCAGTACATTTATGGTTTTCACTGTGCATAGATCCTAAACGCAGCACATCAGTTCCTAAATGCCTTGTATATCTTTTGTGTACAGTACTTTACACAGCAGATATATCACAGAGCAGTATATCCACTCATCCATAATCCCCATTTTCCCATTTTGCACATGAGGTCTGGGGTGTCACATCAACAATGACTGTCAACTAGTGCAAATATGCACATACATTAATTTAATTTCTCCAGAGTTAACATGACTTGAAAACGCATACGTACTGTACTCTAGGGTTTTGTTAGCACCCTTAGTTGCAATCATTTGTTGTAATGGAAGACTTCTTCAGTGAATCTGGTACTTTTCAGGTGTCACTTTCTCACTCACCATTAAACGAATAGCTTAATCTCCAAATTTTGCAGATAATATTTACCTGTTTCATTGGGAGGGGAGTGGTTAAAGTAGTTGGTATCCACTGGGGTAAAGGGAAAATTCAATATAAAACACTTTACATATAATGATTATAATTCTATGGTAGCACTACCATGAACTGGTCTTAAAAATGCTTTTTCAAATATTCTGGGTCCTACCGAGGAACGCGAGCGTAGGTTATTTATCGCATTACATCTAACAATTCTTGTTGCAAAGTACTGCATGCACTTTATAAGGTACATGTACATATTGGGTGTCTTAATTTTGAAACGTGTATTTTTGTAAAGTAGCATAAACAACACATATAACAAGATGAATTAGGAAGCATTTCTGTTTACAGTCTTAGCGGGAAGTCTGTGGCATCGTAAGCAAAATATTACTATTTCACCAGCAGCAGGTAACATTTATACAGTGCCTGGCTGCATGTGTGCAACAGGGCATATAATAAAAGAAAGTGCATGTTGGCATTTCTTATTAGTGTAATAGTGTACGGGACTGTTTACATTGTTTTGTAGCTCTCAGATTTAATCACCACTGTAACACACACAGCATTTTAATTACCTACCTCTGTGGTTGTCCATTCTAGCCTTACTCCATTCGTTCTTGGAAACCACTCTGCAGCTGCCATTCTAGCCTTGGCCCTCGCTTCATTCTCAGCTTGTTCCTGCAGCTTAATCTGCTAACTAAGGAATTCATTCCCTCAGCTTTTTCCTGCTGCTTAATCCCTCACAGCTGGACGGAAATGAATGTATGTTATTGTTTGAGTGAGCTCAGGCTCAATTCTGACAGGCTGGCAGGCCGTTTCATGGAGCTAACATCATTGCACACATGATGCTGTCAGCTCAAAAAGCCAGAAAAAAAATAATAAAAAAAAACAGCCAGGAAAATCAGAAATTAAGGGGGGCCACTCGGGAATCGTGACACCCCATTATTTGGACCTCAAAACTCAGTAAAAACCGAGTAATTCGGGACAGTGGGAGGTATGCTGAGATCTGGACCCTATAGCTGTGCCAGTGGGGAGTCTTATTGGGGATCTGGACAGAAAAGGAGAAACCAGCCCCAGACTGACTGTGATCTCTGTGTGCTCTTAAGGGAAATTGTACTTTACTGTGTGTGTATTTGTTATCCTTCCCAATGTGCATGCCCCTCACTGGTGCTAGTGGTGAGGATTGAGGCTCCGTGATTGCCGGACCAGTGCACGAATGTCACAATTCCCTTTGGGAAAAACTCTGTGCCTATGAACTACCACATCAATGGTGTTCCACTTAACTCAGAAGGTGTAATAAGATATCTGGGAACACAGGTTGGTAGCAACTTCTCCTTTAACAACCACATTGCCACTGTGGTTAGAAAATCCTTTTATGTGACACATCTCATCACAGGGGGTTTCTCATCTAGGAAGAAAGAGGTCATCGTCCCTCTCTACTCATACCTCATTAGACCTACTATAGAATACAATGCTCCTTTTGGCATGTACCTCACTAGATGCCTGCAACAGCTGGAATGGCCACAAAAATACCTCACCAAAGGATTCTAGACCTTAAACACATGCCTTTATGGACAGACTCAAAAAACTCCAGCTATACTCAGTCTTATATCGCCTCCTTAGAGGCGATCTCTGCCTAACCTACAAATCCATGTCTGACCCATAGCTGCTGGACATGCTACATCTAAAAAAAAAACAATTCCGCTGTGCCACATGCTCCAGGGACCTCAATCTTACCACATTAAATAGAACATGCTGGAGGGATAGGTTCCTTACCTAGAGACTGCCCATGCTCTGGAACAGACTCTACATCCATGTCAAGCAGAGCTCCTCTCTGGCCCTCTTCAAAAGAAATCTTAATGAGTGGATGGGAAACAGAAAACTTACCCCGGAATCACCTCAGCTACCCTGCTAGATAGAGGCAATGGGAACTAACTTCTGTTGACATGATACTAGGGATTCTTATTGGCTAGGCTTACATAGCCCCCAGGGCCATTAGCCTAGTACACACCTATGAACCTATATATGGAAATATTGTCCCTATTCTGAAATGCAGTGATCTTGAAGATAAGTAGCAGGAGTGTAGGAGATCAGATGTCCTTCTCAGGGGTAAAAGGCCCTCCTTAAAGTGTCTGAAAATTTTAAGAGTGAGTTGAGTTTTAGGATTTGCTTTTATTCGTTGTGAATCACAATTTATTTTTTCAAAGTGTCAGAACCCAAATTATCAATTCCACACTACTCTCAATAGCTGATATTGGAAAAGATCTGGAAGCTGTCAAGATACTGTAATTTAAGGATGCCAAAATAATTAGGCATTTGAAAGACTGTATTTTGAAAGTATGCAAATGACCTTTACATGGTCAGCTTTGAGAAATGACGTCAAAAAGTAGTTATGATAACACATGCAGCTGCAGTTATCTTCTATTCTGCCATTCTACCTTGATTACTTAAGTTATGCAACCGTGTTTTACATTAACAAAAAATTCATTAAGTCTAGTCTTAAACAATGGAGCAGAAGGTATTTAAGGAACTCCAAGTTTGTGAAAATTTTTTGTAAAATTTTCTCATCAAGAAAGCGACACTGTCATCTTATCAGAAGGTGATTATTTGTGAAACATCACAGAACACTTTATTTATCACAGCACAAAACATAAGCAGTGTAGGATCACTGATAGCAATGTAATTCAACTTGAATTGCTGCAAAACAGCTAGATTCTTTGCTACAACAGGGAATGTAGGGCATCTTTTTCTTTTTTACACAAAGGCATTGATTATTAGTACATTGTCTTTTAATACATTTATTTTATAGATTATCAGAAAGGCATACTGTGAAAAATAATTCACTTTTATATCCTTCTTTATATTTTCCATGTTGGAATGTCAAAGTTAATTTGTATCCATGTATGCAAAGAACAGGTTACATCTATATTTGGGATGAAAGGATCTAAGTGCTTTGGTGACATTGCAAATTCTGGCATCTAAGAGACCAATGATATCGCTCAACCTTTTAGTACAAGAAATCTGGACAAAACCTAAAAGAACTAGGGGACAAAGGGACAATTTTTTTAAATATCACTCTTATAAACCTGAAAAACTGCTAAAATAATATGATTTGTGTTATACATTTTCTGGATAATATGAAGTCAGAAAGTCAAATGTTTGTCATTATTTAATATCTTCAATCATCAGTGATTTGCCAGGGAACCACACATTTTACAAGGAACAAAGTAAAAATATGAGGTAAAAATGTGGACATTCTGTGAAAATCTGGCCAGTTGAGAGGTATGCCACTGGCTGTTACTCTTTGTTCTGCATTATGAGTGGAGGAGCATCAGTGTGTCTAAGCAGTGAGTCACCTATGACACAGATGTCATTGTGTGCATCAGTGTGCCCACACAGCTTTAGGGGTTTCTGCACAGTATTTTGCTGACCCATGCTTGTGGAAGAAACATTAGTGAGTATAGCATGTAAATTCTGATTATGTTGATGAGGTGTGGATGCAGTGTTACACGTCCTGGGGGAGGCTTAGCAGACTTGGGGAGGGGTTTACAGAGTATCTCAGCATAAAGAGGTTTGGTGATGTGGTGGTGGGATTACATGAAGTGGAAGAGCGAGACTAAGTAGAGAGCAAAGCAATCAGGGCACGTGAAGGATGTGAGAAGTTTGTTTCTAGTTTAAACATGTATCTACTCCTCTTACATGTGGAATTACCAGCTAGCAATAAGGGGATTGTTAATGAACTTACAGAAGTCAATACACTGTCTTACAGTGCCTAGTGCTGTACTGCGGTGGTGGTGCTGCGGTAGCGCTGTCGCCTGACAGTAAGACGTTGTACTGTTCGATTCTCAGCTACAGCGTCTTCTGTCTGGAGACATGCATGAATGGGCGTACCTTCGTTGAAGGTTGGGCATCAAGGCTGGCAACTCGGCACGTAAAAATCTACTGCCAATCATTAGCGGACCGAAGTTCCACTGTGGCGACCCCTAACTGGAAAAAGCCGAAAGACACAACAACAACAGTGCCTAGTGCTAAGAGGCTGGCAACAGAAGGAATTCAGACAGACTGTGGTCCCATGGTGTCTAGTACACTGATGACAGAATTATAATTCGTTATAGAGTAATGCGATTGTTAGGATATAGTAAAAGTGGCTTAAATAATTGTTAGACAGTTTGATGACCCTAGCAAGGGTCAGTCGGGTATATGGAGAGAAGACAAAGACCCTACCACAGTGTAAATGGGAAAACAGTTAAATGTCTAGGAGTTGAATGTCTAATCGTGGAATAAATCAAGACAGTTAAGTATCCCATCGTACTTAAAATCTTAAGTTACGTTGACTCTTAATGTTCAACAACATTTTGACATCTTTTCATACTTTGAATCATCCTTCTTCTCCTTTTATAATTGCTTTCTTAATTTCTTCTTAAGTTTTGCCCACCACTGTATGTCACTATCATGTGACCATCTGCCATATATCCCCAGAAAGACCCATTCAGTTTCACCCACCCATCTGCATTTAAGCACATCAGGAACACTTATCTCCTGCATAGGTACTTAAACAATGCCATTGTAGCCTGGCACAAAAATTACCAAAGTGAGGCCCGCAGTGCTGGCTCAGTGACAAGCCTATACTTTGATGTGTGTACTGACATCCAGATGCAGGGCTACTTGCTGCTTTGCAGGCCAGGCATGCATCTTGGTCTTTGTACTGCATCATCTTGGCAACCAGCCATCACCTAAGGTCAGTGGTCAGTATTACAGTAAACAGGTGTCCCTTCTCTTTCTGGATGGGTAAGCCACTGCTGACTGCTGGATCCACCCTCCTGGCTTCCCCATTGCCAAACTTGCCAATCAATCTGAGGCCATCAGAGATTTCCTAAAAATACACACAATGGCCATTTTGATATGACATCCCCTCCCATATCACATTTGTATTTCTAAGGCACCATATGTTGGCATTAAAAATGCACATACTTTATTTAAGATCCCTTCCCTCAATATAGCTAAGTCATGTCCTGAGGAACAGAAGTAATATGGGAATGTGAGTGCATGACATAGACTTTTAAGTACCTGAAGGACAATTCCACATCAGTGGAGCCTAGGAGGACAATGGAAGGGTGGCAGTTATACAAAGTGGCATTCTTGTGGGAGTTAATGAGTCAAGGAATAGTTACATTATTCAAGAAAATACAGTGCAAACTTTAGGCAATTTCTGAAAGGATGAAAAAGGCAAACTATTAAAAGCATGTATTAAATGCTATAAACACTGTGCTATGTGATTAAAAGCAGAAGACAGCAGTATGCTTATCAGAAGACTAAAAATAGTAGGATAGGCATATATGTAAATCAGGTGCAGTAAGCTGGCCATGAAAGTATAAAGCAGAATATCAGCATATCTCTGGCCAATAACAGCAGGATATATGAGCAAAATTGTATGTGTGAGTTGAACCTTAAATTTACATTGTTTTCTTAATATTTGTTTCTGTCAGAATCAGTTGGATTAGTCTGCCTGGAATTTACATGGGGTCTAACCAAATCCTTTACTTACAGCTTTAGATATACTTTATATGAGATTGGTTATTCCCTCAAAATTAGAATCAGGTAGAAACTACATCTCTGAGTTTCCTGCTTTACAAAAGTGTGGGTGAATAAGTTGGTTGGTGAGGTGCAGTAAAGGCACAACTGTTGTAAACGGTTTTACCATGCTTTGTTGTATCTCCCAAGGCAACAGCATACATTCTAAATTCAGGAAATTTCTAATAGTTTATGTCACACTGAACTCATGTCACTTCAGGACTTATGGTAACTCTGTCCTTTGGGAGAGCTTAGCTCAGTGCTGACTTTGATTTCTTGGGTCTAGTATATATCGCCAAACTGCAAAATCCCAACCATCAGAAACCTTGAAAGATAATGCCTGAAACACTAAAGAGTGAAAAAGTTAACTTTAGGCATATTTTGGAGGGGGGCTTACCCCTTGCATACTCCATGACCTTATATATATTCCAACGAGACTGTCAAGCTAACTCAGAGAATCGCAAAATCTCCCAAAAGAAGGGAGTCTCTTAATACTTTACTATACAGAATAGTGATCAGTCATATTCCATGGTGTACACAAAAGGCTGTAGACAGCAAATGCCACTGCACCAGAAGAACGATGAAACTGTATCATAAAAACCACTTTAATGGATGATAGAAATGAAAAAAACACACAGATAAAAGTAAAGCGCTTTTCGTCTCACTTAGTTGTGGGACTTCTTCAGACAAAGAACTATACAACAACTACAGATATAGATCCTGGTGGGGTGATGCCACAATTACAAACACCACAGCTGAACTTAATACTAATTAAGTGTTAAGTAGTTTAAACTATTAGAGAAACTGTGTTTGCTGTGAAACACTGAATATCATGCTTATCTGACAAAAACTGAACAAGTCGGAGACATTTACATGTTATAAATTGTAAAATATTAAGAACTTTTTAAAAAACTTTTTAACATCTTTTTTAAAACATGTATATACTTAACAATATTGGGTCCTTAGTAATGAGATACGAATCCAATAAATACATACAAAATATATAATATAAAATACAGGTATTTACCGTAAGCAAAATCCTGTTGTCAAACAATAGCTTGCTATAGAAAAACTCATGAATCCAGCATATATACCATGTGAAAAAGGGAAGGGGAAAAAAGAGGTAAAAAACACAATTCGAATGCCACAACTAATTTAAACAAATAATAGTTTGACCCAATAAAGAACTTAGTTACCATGAAGGTAGTCTAACCTGGTACTAGTCTAATGTGAACCAAAACCATGAATGGAATAAATATTAAAACAATTTGTTAAGAATATTGCAAACTATGATATGTGCCTTATATACATTGAGGGCGATAAGTCTATAGTAGTGGAACTAGCTGATCCAAGAAATACATCTGAACCATGTATATAAACAATGTGTAAAGACCGTATCAAGCAAGCAAAAACAGTGTGTCTGAATACATAAGACTCGTAGATCTGGTATGCATCATGTGTATGAAAAAGGGGGGGGGGTGGTTGGGAAAAATTGAATAAAATATATATATAAAAATATCACCAATAACATCATAGAAAACCAGGTTGATGTAGAACGTAACTGTATAGAACAAGTCGATATTGAAACAATAACTAATATCTAAATCACAAACATGATGAAAATAGAAATAGATCTATTCAGTGCATACACATGGAATATGTGTATAGTTATATCCTCATTTACACAAACTTCTTAGCTTCAATATTGGATAGAGGGAGCATATTTCATTGAGTCCAGGAATGACACTGGCATTACACTGGATCTGTCAGTATAATTCCAATACCTCTAATTGTACATGATATGGTCCACCCCTACCATCTGTGGGAACACAATAGACTGCTCTAAACAGAAATTTATGATTCGGATTTTCCATTGTATGTTTTGCTAATGCATTTTCCCAACTTCAATGCAACTTCCCCATGATATTATATCCATCTCTACTTTAAGTCAATTTAAAGCTAAGCTAAAAACTCATCTGGGCTCAATGCGAAGTTGCAATTGCCTAAACCCGGGATAGTCCACTCCAGAATGTAATAACTGTCTATAACTCATGAATATTCTACATCTCCTTACTATCCTACCCCTCTTACATTTAAAATAAATTAGAAAGAATAAGTTAGAATGCTCTTATTTTGAATGTATATTTTGCCTCATTGTTTAGTTAAGTGTTTTGTTACCTGTGTTTTGAAGCTTTTCTCCCCGGGCCTCCGCTGAAAATGGACATGCATCCAGTCGGATCCTCCCGGTCAACAAATGTAAAATAAAAATAAAAATAAAAAAATAAAAATAAAATAAATTTTCAGATTTGTTTTTCCTAATAGCATATAAGTGTTCATAGACACGTTCACGGAGTTTTCTGTCAGTTTTCCCAAAGTAAAATGCTGGGCATTGTTGACACTGGGCTACATATACTACACCTTTAGACTGACAGGAAAATTTGTGTCTCAGCTCATATGTAATATTCCTTATGCAAAAAGTTTCCCCAGTATTCATATGAGAACAATAATTACACATATTGCATTGAAACATGCCCTTTCTCCATGGTAGTCCCTGTATGTTGCTCTCCATGATTTGTTTGATGTTTTTACCTCTTCTCCAAACTATGTTTGGTTTGTCCGGTAGTTTATTGTAGTGGTACAAAACACTTGGTGGTACCGGTTCAAAAACCAGAAACATCATTACTAAGACTGGCATTCATAACACCTTTCAGTATTGACAGTGAGGTTATCACATTGATAATCAATAAAAATTGGCCAATAATTAATAATGACAAAGAATTACTGCTTCCCTTCCTCCTCTCCTACGATAGAGTTTCTCTTTCTCCTTTTGGTACTAAGATTAGTTCTATAAATTATTATAAATCAACTTTTGCTCTCTGCTTCATGCCTTGTTCTTGATGTTATTACAGCTAATACTATTATCCTTAGAAGTGTGATTTTTTTATATGTATATCTGTAATTGGGTTCTATTTTTTTAATGTCTCGCCATTTATGATGATTTGTCAATTTGATTGTCTATTTTTGACCTTTTGTTAAAATTTATGTGGAGCTTTTCTCCCCGGGCCTCTACTGAAAATGGAAATATATCCAGCTAGACTAGCCCGGTCAACAAATGTAAAATAAAATAAATAAATAAATTGTGTCAGCTGGAGAGTCGATTATGGTGCCCAGTTTGCAGTCGTCTGCGAACTTGGTGAGCCATAGTCCTCCCACGTTTGCCTGTACCTCGGAAAAGTATATACCGAACAAGAGTGGTCCCAGGACAGAACCCTGTGGGACGCCACTTGTGACTGGTTTCGAGTCTGACATGGCTCCAGCAACTCTCACTCTGTGGGTTCTGTCTTTGAGCCAGTTTGCCACCCATCTTGTGACATAGGGGTTTATATTTAAGCTGGACAGCTTATCTATGATGCCCGAGTGGGGTATTGTGTCAAATGCCTTTGCAAGGTCCAGATAGGCTGTGTGGACTACCTTCCCTTCATCTATGGCTTTGGTGACTGTTTTGAAGAAGTCAACCAGGTTCAAAATGCAGGATCTGCCCTTGACAAAGCCAAACTGGGTAGGATCTAGTGTCTGTAGGTCCCCAATGCCTTTGTTTATGAGCTCCATGATGATCCTCTCCATAGCCTTGCAGACTAAGCTAGTCAGGCTTATGGGGTGATAGTTTCCAGGGTCCGTAGAGGCTCCACCTTTGTGGAGTGGGACCACTGTTGCTGTACGCCATTATGTGGGCACATATCTTGTAGTGAGGCTGAGATTGTATAGCTGTTTTATTGGAGGGATTAGTTCTCTTGGAGTTCATGTAGGATGCAACCTGGGACGCCATCTTGTCCCATGGAAGCAGTGTTTTTTGCTTTGGAGAAGGCAGCCTTCACCTGTGCATCAGAGATGTTTGGGAGGCAGCCTTCTGCTGGAATAAATACTTGCTCTTTTGGTGGGGAGGGGGTGGAGAAGTTTGCACTGAACCTGTCTGCCAGGATATTGGCGATGTCTGTGGGTTCAGTGTATTTTTTGTCGTTTAGAATCAACTCAGAATAAGTCTGGGAGTTGCATCCCAGGTTCCTAACATAACTGAAAAAAGCCTTATGATTGTCTTTGGTGTCCTGTGCAATTTTTCTCTCGAAGCTGGCCTTGGAGGATTTTATGAGGGATCGTAATTTTTTGCTAGTACTGATCAGAGATGCCTTCCCTATTAGGGATTTTGCTCTATCATGTAGTAGCTTCCTCCTTCTGTTGTACAGTTTATTTATGGCAGGGGTCCACCAGATTGGACGCCTGCCTTTGGATGATTGGGTCTTGGTTTTGTTTGGGATAGCATGATCCTTGCATTCCTGGAGATGTCCGTAGAATGCGTTTATATAGGATTCTGCAGTTTGGGCCATAGTTTCCACTGGCCCTGGGGCCTTGAAGGATTCCACTTCAGTTTTGAGAAGTGAGAGGTTCGCTTTTGAGAAGTTTTTCACTGTGGTTTTCTGGACTATGGGTGGGGTCGGGATGTGGACATCCAGTGAAATTAATTTATGGTCTGATCTTACCAATGAGGGATATACTTCTGGTGTGGAGCACAGAGTCCCCATGTTGGTAATGATCAGGTCTAGTATGTTGTCCCCCTTGTGGGAGTGGTGACTAGTTGTTCCAGAGCATTTGAGTTTATAATTTCCAGGAACCTTTGGGCTAAGGTGCTGGGGCTTGAGTAGTGCTCCCAGTCAATGTTTGGGTAGTTGAAGTCACCCAATATAATGGTGTTCGGAGAGATCTTCATGTTCTCCAATGTTTTCAGGAAAGCCGAGTGGGATTCCTGACTTTGAGAGGGTGGTCTGTAGGATGCTACAAACTGAAAAGCAGTCTTGCCCACTGTTAGTTGCACATGGATGGTCTCCGATACTTCGTGCAATGCCACTAACCTGGAGGTGTGGATATCCTTGATAAATATGGAAACTCCTCCTCCTTTTGTGGTTCGGTCCGGGTTTTGGGGCCGAAAAGCATGATATGAGGTATAGCCTGGTAGTGCTGGGGTATCTCTGGAGCCTTGAACCAGGTTTCTGTCACTGCACAGATATCGATGTTCTCCATACTGAGGAGAGCTTTGAGTGCATGCATCTTGAGGTTAAGACTTCTGGCGTTAAGCAGCATTACCCTTAGTTTCTTGTTCCTTGTGCTGTCTATGGGGGTAGGTTTGACTTTTGAGCCTTGCCTAAAAAAGGCACTATGAGGTTGGCAAGAGCCTTTGCCAATATCCGAAAGCCCAGTGGTGACAGATGCAAGCCGTCCCTAGTGAAGCAACGTGGCTTGTCGAGCATGTCATCCCAGGCTGACAGACACTGGATCCCCTTTGAATGACACCAAAATTTTAGCCAATTGTTAAAATCGATCATTTTGTCTTTGTACTGTGGCGTGAGGGTAAGATGCTGCTCAAGGTCAGGGTCATACCAGCCTGGGCTACATGATCAGAGAGCTCCTCTATGTCTCTTTTCATGTAGTCCAGGGAGGTATGTCTCAGGTCATTCACACCAGCATGTACAATGACTGAGCCATATTTGTATTTGCTTTGGAGTGACTTAAGTGCTTGCTTTATGTGGCGGATCCTAGCACCCGACAGGCAGCTCACCGTGACCTTCTCTTTATTCAGCCTGGTGAGCGTGACGTCAGTGTGTCTGACAATAGAGACACCTATTACAGGAGTATCAGGTGTGTTATTCAGCCTTAAGGGCTGTGGCTGCTTGGCACACTGACTTTGTGGGCTATGTGTTGTGCGTGTTTTGTTTTGAGGTAGCGTTTGCTTGGATGTCTGCTTTGGAGGTCTCTGTTGCTTAGGTATATTTTTATTTAGAGCCTCCAAGTATGTTTTTGTGTATTTATGTGTTTGGTTCGCTGATGTGGTGGGACTATGTGATACTGGAATTGTGTTGTGTGAGGTTATCTTCTCCTCCTGACTGGTTACACCAGTTTTGAGATGAGAGAGCTCAGCCTCCAGTTTGGCTAAATAGTTGCATCTCTCACATATATTTGAACCTGTTTGGAGGAGGAGAGGGTTGTTCATGTACATGAGACAGTTGTAACATTGCCTCAAAATTCCCAGATTCACCAGCTGGACTGGAGAGGAAACCATTGACTGACCTTTGGACATGCTAGAGTAATATAGGGAACTGAATTCAAGATGGACCAATAGAGGATAGGGTAATCGTAGAGAGTATAAGAGTAAGTAGTGCTTATGGTTTAATAGTGCTAACTTGTAGGATTACTTAATTGGACCAGTGAAGGGCCTTAGAATGAGAATATGGTGTTTAAATTGAGAGATAGAGCAGTTCTAAGGGAAAAAGGAAAAAGTGAAGAGCAGACTTTGTGGAGCCAGGAATAGTTTAAACCCAATTAGGTGGCGCTGCCCGCTGTTGCACTATGCACAAAAACGCGCAAAACTGCACAAAAGAGGGTTTTAAGAGAAGAAGATGAAGGAGTTTGGAATTGACCCAAAATGGCCAATAAAACTACAGTTCCAAGTCAGTAACCACTCCCACAGGGGCAGGCAGGCTGCTCAATGTTTTTCACTGCCACTGATCAACAGAGAGACTTCCCTTTAGCCCAAGCAAAAAATGGCCTCCAAGAAACTTACAAACAGTTCAAGAACAGCAAGCCTGTAACTGAACTTTTTTAAATCTCAGAAAAGTGGGAAAAAAAGCAAGATTTTTTTTGTTTTTTTGTTTTTTTCAGAGATTACATAGGTTCACAAGTATCAACAAGTTATAACAGTGCAGTAAATGACCCCACACAAGAGTTTGTTTGTTGGTGTTTGATATTCCATGGTGTCTTTTTCTTCAGGTAGCTGATGTTCAGGAAATTTCACCCTGACAACCTGTAGAGAAGCATGCCCCCCCCCCCCGACATTAGCTTGCACTGCTACTCTCAGAAGACGTAACGGTATCTGGTTTAACATCACTGGCATAGTGCTGCCATTGCACAAGCAAAACATCAGCACTGATGTTCCTTTTAGCGTTATTTCTACTTTGAAGATACTCTGTGCAAATGACTTAGT
Source organism: Protopterus annectens (assembly GCF_019279795.1). Taxonomy (NCBI): domain Eukaryota; kingdom Metazoa; phylum Chordata; order Ceratodontiformes; family Protopteridae; genus Protopterus; species Protopterus annectens. The sequence goes on from NC_056729.1 coordinate 920,692,257, forward strand.
CAAAACAAGCGAAGTTATCTTATGCTGTGAGAAACGTACAGGTTCAGCACTTAAACTGCAAATATACAATCAATGATTTTGATTTTGATTTCAGAACACTTTTATCTTATCCTCCACACAGCACTCTTGTCATAAGAATTACATTTTGTTTTTGTTTTTACTTTTGCTAGCTATTTCTTTGCATACTTTATAAAATTATGCTTCCTACCTGCAAGCAAAACTGCTTTGGCACCACCTTCCAACATGCACAGTTTGCTGCCAACTGTAATATGCAGATTTTCATATCCAGGAATTGTCTTGTGACCTCGTTTAAAGGGATCCCATACTTTTATCCTGAGCAAGAAACAGAGAAAAAAGTTGAACTTATACAACTGAAGCTATATAAATGTCTGTGTGTATATGTACACAAACACACACACACACACACACACACACACACACACACACACACACACACACACACACACACACACACACAAAATGCAGCTGGAAAAGTGGAGGGTCTTGGTTTGATTCCTGGTTAAAGCATGCACTTCTTTTGTGTTGTGCTGTTAGACTTTGACTGTGGCCTTAAACTCTAACCTAACCTCTAAAAGCTTTTAATTAATATAAAAGTGTGGGTTCTGGCTCAGAGAAGTAAGTTAATGCACTCTCCTTTCGTCTCTTTGTCTGATTTTATCTATCTATTGGTTCCCTCTGTTTGAAAAAGGGCACAGCTGATACAATGTTCTCAGCTGTGTCCCAATTTATCAAATGTTTTATCAGTCAAATGCAGGTGGTTGAAATATTTAGGTAATGTTTGTACTTTGAGAGGTATGCTGCCAGGTTTTGTGTGCAAGATCACAGTACAGCAGGAAGAGAGGACATACGCTTTCTCCACTGTTCTGCAGTCTCAGAGTTGGTATATATAATTAGCAGGTGGTGTGTGGGGCATGGCCCCCAAGATGGGGGTTATGGGGGGGGGGAGTTGTGCCCCTGCAAAAACAGTTCTTATGAAGTTTGTAGTGTGTGTGTGTGTGTGTGTGTGTGTGTGTGTGTGTGTGTGTGTGTGTATATGTCTTTGTGTGAGTGTGTGTGTGTGTGTGTGTGTGTGTGTGTGTGTGTGTGTGTGTGTGTGTGTGTGTGTGTCATTGTGCGTGCTGTTTAAGTATGTTTCAATTTATTGTGCTGTGTTGTGTGAAAGCGTGATAATGTATGATGCAGTGAGTTTGGTGATCAGTGATTTGCAATTGATTGAGTTTTTTTCCAGTATGTAGTTGGATATAGTGTCACAAACACACACATATATGTATTGACATACACATATACAGAGGATGTACAACTATATTTTGCATCTCTACAAGTGGATACACAAACCATTTCCAGAACTTAAACAGACTGTTATATCAATTAGAAGAGCAGGACCTAGTCAGTCTGGGAGCATAGCTTTAGCTAGGACTCGCACTCAGACCTTCTGGATTATTGTTCCAGTTCCTGTGCCATTGTTACGGATATGTCTGAGAACTTGATACTATTTTTATGCTTCAAGTCTCACTCAAACACAATTAATTCACACACAGATCAGTGAGAGCAGAGGAAGTGCATTTACACCTGTTTTTTACTATTATTTTTTACTGGATAAATGATCTGGACTTCAGACCTTTTTTTCACCCAGAACTCTAGCTCCCATATGGAGCACATTTCAAATGCAGTAACTGCCACCTCCAACACAGTACTCAAACAATCAGGCAAAAGTGGGAAAGGAGAGAGTGCATCCACAAACTCTCTGAACCAAAAGTTATAAATGATATGATACTAGGCACTAGTCAAAGCTATTAGCACAGCATTAAAGAAATGGAGGTTTCAGCAAAGACTTGAACCCAGACCATTGGTTTACCATTTCTGTTACTCTATCATTAAGCTACTGAAGTAGCCACTCATTCAATAAGGTAGAGGACTAGGCAAAAATAATCAAGCCATCTGTGGCTATTTTGTTAATGATTTATTAAATTAAAGATCTAATATTTCTAACTTCTCTCATAATTTACAGCCCTATATAGACCAATCCAAACTTCTTAAGCAACACTTGTAATCTCTGCTTAACTAATTTACTTCAGCTTTTAATTATAAGTAGGTAGCTTTGCTTCCAGACCCTTATTTTTATCATTTGCAATTGCTTTAACTGCCACTGCCTGAATGTACCCTATTCTGGAAAAAAAATTAAGATGAATCAATTCTACTCACACAGGAACTTTCAGAAAGATCAATATTCTTATTAATATTAAATTCTAAAGATAAACTACTCTGCAGGAACACTCCTCCTTTACAGTATTGTTTTCTGTCAGATGTAATGGTTTCCAACACCTGAGTGAACAACCTGATCTTTAAATTAGTTTATAACTATGCAGACACAGTTTAACAACTCAAAAACAGTTCAATAGCTTAAATTGCTAAATGACATTAACTGCAGCAAAGTTTTTCTTATCTAGTATAGAATGGACTACTAAAAGTAATCAAATCATGTAGAAAATGTCTTAATCCATAGGTTCATAGGTTGGTACTAGGCTATCGGCCCTAGGGCCTATACAAGCCTAGCCATAACAATTCCCTGGATATTTCTTCCCATAATATTTACTTCCCTGGACCCCTGTCTAGCAGGGTGACTGACATGATCCCCGGGGTGAATTTCCTATCAACCATCCAATCATCAAGGCTCCTTTTAAAGAGAGCCAAGGAGGCACTCTGCTTGACATGTATGGGCAGTCTATTCCAGAGTATGGGGAGTCTCTGGGTCAGGAATCTATCCCTCCAGCATGTTTTGTTTATTGTGATGACAAGGTTTAGATCCCTGTAGCATGTGGCTCTGAGGGATTGGGATTTCTTTAAGTGGAGCATGTCCAACAGCTCAGGGTTTGACATGGCCTTGTATGTTAAGCAGAGGTCACCTCTGAGTAGACGATATGCCACAGAGTATAGCTGGAGTTATTTTAGACGGTCAGCATAAGGCATCTGCTTTAGGCCTGTGATTCTTTTAGTGAGGTATTTCTGTGGTCTTTCCAGCTGTTGCAGATGTCTTGTGAGGTACATACCAAATGGGGCATTATACTCTATAATGGATCTAATGAGGGATGAGTACAGTGGGACAATGACCTCCTTTTTTCTGGATGAAAAGCCTTTAGTGATGAGGTGTGCCACATAGAAGGATTTCCTGACTGTTGTGGCAATATGGTTATCGAAGGTGAGACCACTGTCCACCTGTGTCCCTAAGTCTCTCATCACACTTTTGATGTTTAGTGTACTGCCACCTATGTGGTAATTCATGGGTATATGTTTTTTTCCAAAGGGGATAACTATACATTTCTTGGCATTAAGTTTGAGCCCATGGCTCTGGCACCAGGCATCTATTTCTGTAAGGCCCTTTTGTAGAATATCCACATCATTTGGGGATTCAATAATGGCTCCCAGTTTGCAGTCATCTGCGAACTTTGTTAGCCAGAGTCCCTTAGTGTTGGCCTGTACTTCAGAGAAGTAGATGCCAAACATGAGCGACCCCAGGACTGAACCCTGAGGTACTCCACTTGTCACTTGTCTGGAGCTGGATTTGGAGTCGGCTACTTTTACAGTCTGGGTTTTGTCAGTAAGTCAATTGGCAACCCATTGAGTGACATAGGGATTTATGCCCAGCTTAGTAAGTTTATCCATGATTCCAGAGTGGGGGATGGTGTTGAAGGCCTTGGCGAGGTCCAGATAGACTGTGTGGACTGCCTTACCCTTGTCCATAGCTCTGGAGACTGATTCGAAGAAGTCAATCAGGTTCAGGAGACAAGATCGGCCCTTCATGAACCCAAACTGGTTGGGGTCCAGTGTTTGATGGTTGCCAACGTCTTTGTTTATAAGGTCCATGATAATGCATTCCCTGCCCTTGCAAATCAGGCTTGTCAGACTGATGGGAAGGTGGATCTCCCCTTGTGGAGTGGGTTAACTGTAGCTGTGCACCACTCAGTGGGCACAAAGCCCGAGGTGAGGCTATGATTAAACATGGCACTTAGGTGAGGTGCCAGTTCATTTTGTAGTTCATGTAGTACACAGCCCAGGATGTCATCTGGTCCCATGGATGCTGTATTCTTAGCTTTGGAGAGTGCGGTTTCTACCTGTGTGGCCGTGATTACCGGAATTTGGCAATCTTTTGGTATTGAGATGGGCCCTTTAGGGGGTGAGAGGGGGGTGAAGTTGGCACTAAATCGATCTGCCAGGATATTGGCAATATCCTTGGGATCAGTATATTTAATGCCATTCTGTTGTAGCTCAAAGCAGATCTGAGTATTGCCATTTAGATTCTTGACATAACTATAGAATACCTTGTGGTTGTCTTTGGAATCTTTGGCAATTTTATTTTTGTAACTAGCTTTTGAGGAGTTTATGAAGGACCTCAGCTTCTTACTGAGGCTGGTGAGGGAGTTTTTTGCATCCTGGAATTTTCCTCTTTTCTGCAAAAATTTCTTCCTTCTGTTGTATACTTTGTTTATAGCAGGGGACCACCAGATTGGCTTCCTTTTTTTGGAGGAGAGCATCTTGGTTCTACTTGGGATGGCATGATTCATGCACGAGTGGATGTGCTCATACAGTGCCTTAGTGTAGGATTCAGCAGTCGAAATTTCAGATCCCGTCTGCATGGGTGTCATGAAGTTTGTCACTTCTGACTTCAGTAGCATGAAGTTGGCTTTGGAGAAGTTTTTTATGGAGGTTTCCTTACTAGGGAGGTGGGGGTGGGATGTGGATGTCAAGGGTGAGTTGCTTATGGTCATACCTGACCAATGAGGGGGTGACCACTGGTGTGAAGCATCTATCTCCCATGTTGGTAATGACCAGGTCTAGGATACTGGAGCCCCTGGTGGGACAATGGATTAGTTGATCCAGGGCACTGAAATTTATGAATTCCAAGAACCGTTGGGAAAAGGTGTTGGTATCTGAGTAGTTTTCCCAGTTAATGGCAGGGTAGTTGAAATCACCCAGTATTAGGGTGTTTGGTTGTATCTTAATATTTTCCAGTATGTTTAGAAAGGTGTAGTGGGAATCTTGGGGCATGGTGGGGGATCTGTAGCAAGCTGCAATTTGGATTGCAGTCTTACCTAGTGTTAGTTGCACCTGGAGAATTTCAGATGCATTGTGTTGGGCAAGTAGCCTGGAGGTGTGAATATAGGTTCATAGGTTCATAGGTAGGTACTAGGCTATCTGCCCAAGGGCATTTATAAGCCTAGCCAGAGTGTGTCGGCTTTCGCCGCTCCATTGATTAATTAACTGATGCTCTGTCAAGCAGAGCCAATGAAGTGATCCCAGGGGTGTATTTTCTGTTACCCATCCACTCGTCAAGGTTTCTCTTGAAGAGTGTTAGTGAGGGGCTCTGCCTGATGTAATTTGGAATTTTGTTCCAAAGCATGGTGAGTCTCTGTGACAGGAATCTATCCCTCCAACATGTTCTATTTATTGTTGTGGCAAGGTTTAGCTCACTATATCCTTGGTGAATATGGACACTCCTCCACCTTTAGTGTTTCGGTCTTGGTTTTGTGGCTGAAAAGTGTAGTAAGAGTTGTAGCCTGGTATTGCAGGGGTGCTCTCTGGAGCCTTGAACCAGGTCTCAGTTACTGCACAGATATCGATGTTCTCCATTTTTAGGAGTGCCTCGAGAGAGTGCATTTTGAGGTTTAGACTTCTAGCATTGAGTAGCATTATCTTCAGATTTTGCATGCTTGTATCTGTTACGGTGGTGGTTTTGTCCTTTGAACCTTGCCTAAAAAAGGCACTATAGAGGTGGCAAGAGCTTTAGCCATTAACCTGAATTCCAGGGGTGACAGGTGCAGACCATCTCTGGCAAAGCATCGTGGTATGTCGATCATGTCTTCCAAGGCAGACAGACACAGGATCCCCTTTGCATGACACCAGAAGCTTAGCCAATTGTTGAAGCCAATCATTTTGTCCTTATACTGTGGTATCATTCTGGGCAAAGGCAGGATGCTACTCAGGGCTAGGGTCATACCTGCCTGGGCCACATTATCCGAGCGCTTTTCCATGTCTCTTTTCATGTAGTCCAGGGAGGTACAGCTCAAGTCATTCACTCCAACATGGACAATGACAGAGTCATATTTGTACTTGTTGTGGAGTGACTTGAGTGCATGCGTTATGTGGCGGATCCTGGCATCCGACAGGCAGCTGACTGTAATTTTCTCCTTGTTCAGCCTGGTGAGTGGGACATCAGTGTGCCTGACTATAGAGTAATTTATGACTAAAGTGTTTGGTACATTGTCTTGCCTTAGGGGCTGTTTTTGGGTGGCACACTGGTGTTGTGAGCTATGTGTCACTTTGGTTGTGACTAGTGTTTGTTTGCGTTTCAGCTTCGGCGGTCCTTGTTGCTTGGGCAGGTTAATGTTAAGGGCCTACGCATATGTTGGTTTAGTGTTGCTATGTGTGGGTGTTGATGGTGTGGGTTTTGAAGGGCTATGAGTTGCTTGAGGTGTAGTGCAGGTGTTAACCTTCTCCTCTTGACTATCTAGCATAATCTTGGCTGGAGAGAGCTTTGCTTCCAGTTTGGCTATGTAAGTGCATCTCTCGCAGGTTGTAGTGTTGGATGGTAGGAGGAGAGAGTTGTCTGTGTACATGAGGCAGTTGCCGCATTGCCCCAGTATGCCCAGATTCACCAGGTGGACAGGAGAAATCACCGGAAGCTGACCCTTGGACATGCCTGTTTAGGTGCTTTTTTTGTAAAGTACAAGAGCTGTTTTCCCTTACCTTTGCAAGGTACTTAGCAATTATAGGCTGTTTAGTGCCTACAATTAATTTCTCCTTATTGACAAGGAGAGTTGAGTGCTTGTATCAGTTTCAGGCTTCCTAGTGCTTTTCAGCAGGTTCTACAGCAAGTGCTAGTTACAGAGGTTCAGATTTTTGTGCTACTACTGAGAAACCAGCTAGCTCTAAGGGAAATTATGAAGAACAGACTTTCTGGAACCTGGAATAGTGCATGATGCAAAAAATGTGCACACACACACGCGTTTTTAAGCCAGAAAGTTGAAAGGGATAGTGCTGGGCTCAAGGTGCTCAATAAGAGATGGGCCCATTGCTCAATAAGAGAAGTTCAGGTAAAAGGACAGCAATGGAGTGCACTGCAGTGCAATTAACAGCAATTAAGCAAGCAAAAGAATCAACCAGAAAACAACTCTGGGAGAGCCAGTAATACTCAGACACTCAGAAAATGGCAGCAATTAACCTTGTCTTACAAGAATGACCACTACAGTTTCCAAACTGGCCCCCAGTACCTGGATAAACAAGTTATTCTTTAGATTAGTTTTAATGATAATGCAGATGCAGTTTAAATGCTCAAAACAGGTTTAGTAGTTTAAAATGATATCAAGTTCAACAAAGTTTTGCTTCTCTAGTGTAGAAGTGGCAAAGAAAAAGCAACAAACCAAGTGGAAAGCATTCCAATCCACTGTAGCTCAGAGCAGTCCAGCTAAAAGGTACAGCTCAGAGCAGTTCGACTTACAGTGAACAAGACAGACTTCCAACTTACAGTATGCCACAGAAGCCCCTACATATCACTAGACGAGCATGTTAGATTCTTGGAAGTTTTAGTGGTAATTCCTGTAAGCAGTAATTCTATAACATTAGGAAATTTCAATTACCTCATCATATACTACAGCAACTATATCTCTAATGTAGGGTATGCCCATTTTCAATTCAATAAATAGGAATTCCCTGGATCAAATGCTTAGGAGACCTACTACTGGCTGAAGTATTCTTGATTTGGTCCTTGCAGATATTACCTTTATTTGTTCCACCCCCTTAGTGACATTTGTTCTTAAAATCACCTGGCCCCATGTAATCAATATCTCCAAATTAAAGTATTTTAAAAAGGTGAACCTTATACAATTATATGATGAAATCCAAATTTGCCCATGACATTGCCATCACTGGCCCAGGCCAACAGCCAACTTTACTAAGGCGTTTTATATCTACTTAGACAAATGCATAGATTTACTTGTCCCGACTAGAGCTAAATACAACAGAAACTGTAAAAACTACCCCAAACCTCCTTAAACTATACAGTAAGGCTAGAACTCCTCAGAATGAGGCCAGTATGAAGAATATCACCAAGGAACTGACAGGAGTATACGAACCAGTAAAGCAACCCATGAATGGAGTTTAGCAACTGAAGTGAAGGACAACTTCAAGTTCCCCTTTAGCTCTGTAAGAAAAATAAAAAATAATACTTAACATTGCTCTGAACTTATCCTTAATGGGGGTCTCCAGTCCAACCCAAATAACACAGAAAATATACCATCACACAGGTTTACCACAAACTTCACCACCAAAACCCCTATTCCAATATCACACATTCCAGAATCTGCCCCCCCCCCCATCATCACCAAGGAACATGTTCTTAAGATGTTATCAAAGATCAAAAAAACACTTCTCCCTTGGGACCTGACAAACTACCTAGTTGTTTAACAAACAGTGTCAGACAGGTCCTCACAAACCTCTTTTCAAATTGTTTAACCTAAACTTAGCCTCAGGCTATGTTTACAAATTCAAGTGCACTACTCTAATAATGCCCCTCCTCTGAGTCTGTGTGACTCATAAATGTATGTTTCAAGGTGGGTGCTGCCTGTGTTGTGTGTCTGTGAAGTTGCTGAGGGTACTTGTTTCTTATATTACATTTACAAGGCCTTTCTGGTTTAGGTAGGTTACTTTTAAGAGACTCAGCATCTGTAGGTCTATGTGTTTGGTCTAAGGTGTTTGAGATTGGTTTAGCATGGTGTTGTGTGGTGCCATCAGCCTTGTTATTTGTAGTGTCTTCATGTGAGAGCTTTGTCTCCAATAACATTATATAACTACATCTCTCACACACTGTGACAGATCATTTAAGTAGTAGGTGATTGTCAGTGAGCATGTGACAATTGCTACATTGTCCCAGGGTGCCCATTTTAACCAAGCAGGCTACAGAGACAGTTGGGAACTGCAGATCCATGGTTCCAGTTCATCACTACCGTGGGCTGGAAGGGCAATAGTGCTAAAGAGATTAAGCTCACTTACAATAGCAAATAAGCAGAAATACAAGGTTCTACAAGCAAACAGAGGCCTAGAAATTGCTTAGTTCTTCCTCAAATCTCACTAGAGTTTAAACAAAAGCAATTTTGACTTGGATACCAATAAATGCATATGCATACATAGTAAAAAAGACACTAAATGAATGCTAATGAAATGAAGGCAGAAATGCACTCCACCACCACAACACAATTCTAATCATGAAACACATAACTCTCCTAAACAGTGTGCCACTCAACCAAAGCACCTAGGCAAAACAGCATGCCTAACACACTAGTCATAGGTGACTCGATAGTGAGTCACACTGATGTCCCACTCAATAGGTTGAATAAGGAGAAAGTAACAGTCAGCTGCCTGTCAGGTGCCAGGATACAACATAACAACGCACGCACTCAGGTCCCTCAACAACAGGTACAAATATGACTCTGTCATTGCACATGTGGGTGTGATTGACCTGAGACATACCTCCCTGGACTACATGAAAAGAGACATGGAGGAGCTCTCGGATTACGTAGCCCAGGCGGGTATGACCCCCTGAGCAGCATCCTGCCATCACCCAGAATGATACCACAGTACAAGCAGAAAATGATTGATTTCAACAACTGGCTACATTTCTGGTGTCATTCTAAGGGGATCCAGTATCTGTCTGCCTGGGATGACATGACTGACAGACCTCAATGCTTTGCCAGAGATGGCCTGCATCTGTCACCCCTGGGCTGCCGAATACCAGCCAAGGCTCTTGCCACCCCATGCAGTGCCTTTTTTAGGCAGTGTTCCAAAGAACAAATTACCACCATAACAGCTACAAACAAATGCAATCTGAGGGTCATGCTGCTCAATGCTAGAAGTCTAAATCTCAAAATGCACTAGCTCGGAGCACTCCTTAAAATGGAGAACATTGACATTTGTGCTGTAACAGAGACCTGGTTTAAAGCAGCAGAAAGCACCCCTGCTTTAATTCATTCCACACCTTTCGGCCCCAGAACTTGGACTGAAGCTCCAAAGGTGGTGGTGTTTCCATATTCATAAAGGATGTGCACACCTTCAGACTGGTAGCCCAACATAATGCATCAGAGATACCTTGGGTAACGCTAACATTGGGTAAGACAGCAATTCAGGTTGTAGCCTGCTATACATCCCCAACCATGTCCCAAGACTCACACTCCACATTCCTAAGCACCCTGGAGAATATTAGGGTCCAACCTAACACTCTAATACTGGGCAACTTCAACTACCCTTCCATTAACTGGGAAAACTACTCCTGTACCAATACACTTGCCCAAAGTTTCCTGGAATTCATTAATTCCAATGCCCTGGACCAGCTCAGTCTTACTCCCACTAGAGGTAGCAACATCCCTGACCTGGTCATTACTAACATGGGCGACTGTTGCTCTACACCAATAGTCAACCCCTCCCTGGTTAGATCCGACCACAAACTAATCACCCTGGAAATACACATCCCTCCCACCCCCACCCCCCATCCCCACAAAGATAATCACCATGAAAAAGTTCTACAAAGCTAACTTTGGGCTTCTAAAAACAGAGGTGGCTAACTTCACGGCACCCATGCAAATGGAGAATAGTTGCATGACCGCAGAATCATATACCAATGAACTGTATGAACACGTACATAAATGCATGAATCTCTTCATACCCAATAGAACCAATACACTCTCCTGCAAAAAAAGGAAGCCAATCTGGTGGTCCCCTGCCATAAGCAAACTCTGCAACAGAACAAGGAAACTGATGCGGAATAAGGTGAAGTTATTATTAGGCCAATCATCGAATACAATGACCCATTTGGCATGTACCTCACTAGACTCCTGCAACAACTGGAGATGTCACAAAAGTACCTCACAAAGAGGATCCTAGGCCTTAAACACTTGTCCTATATGGACAGACTCAAAAAACTCCAACTATTCTCTGTCTCATATCGTGTACTTAGAGGTGATCTCTGCTTGACTTACAAAGTCATGTCTGACCCAGTTCTGTTAGAAATGCTACATCTAAAGAAATCCCAATCCCTCCACACCACACGCTCCAGAGACCTCTACGTCATTACCACAATCAACAGAACATGTTGGAGGGACAGTTTCATATATAGAGACTGCCCGTGCTTTGGAATAGACTTCCCATACATGTCAAACAGAGCACCTCACTGGCCCTCTTCAAGAGAAGTCTTGATGAGTGGATGGGAAATAGAAAATTCACCCAGGGGATCACTCCAGTGGCTCTACTCAACAAAGGCACTGGGAACTAAGGTCAGGTGGGCTAGGCTTGTAAAGGTTCCAGGGCCATTAGCCGAGTACTCATCTATGAACCTATGAGTGTACTAGTGAAAATGAGAGCTGCTGAGAGTAAGGAGACTGAGGTGACAGGAAGAAGAAGCTAATTAATAAAACAGATACAGTAAAAAAAGACAGAGACAGTAGTAGTAAAGATGATTTTGAGAAAAGAATCAGAAAGACAATAAAAGAAAATAACTGTATTCCCACAGGAGCAGGTGTTTGGTGAGTACAAGTGCTAACAAGCAAGTTTTTGAACTGTTTCTGTGAGGTACAGGTCTGGATATGGGATGAAATGGATAGAGCATGTAGGATCACTAAAGCGATGTTTTGACTTTGAAACTTCTAGAATAAGGTATGCAGATGAACAGTGGGATTGAGCAGGTTTGACCTTTGAATACTGAATGCAAAGAGGGATATATGACATTAATGAGGATGCTGCAGACAGTATTAAATGTGGCTGACTGAAGTCAATGTGATAGGGAGGGACACCTGAGCATATTAACAACTGTGTAGCAGTGGACAAACAGGGACATGGTGGTTACACATCTAGTATTTTACAATATGTGTTTGGAATTCAACAAATCTATAGCTGAAGTTGAAACAGTGAAATATAGTAGTAGCAAGGAAAATATTAGGTTTTTAATAGGTAGTGTTTAGTCCAACACAGCACACCTAGGTTTACTTTGTTAATGGAGTGATGAATAAAAAAGCTGAACTTTAGTTCTGGTACCACAGTTCTCTGAAGGTACACACCATAACTGTAGATGTCCAAATAAAAGGGTCACTGCTGCAGCGCATTCATTACATAGGGACTTAGCCACAGTTATACATCAGACTTCAATGCCATTCATATATGTATCGCAATCACATCTAAGGTTTTCTCTTATGCTGAGGACATAGCAGGAGTTTCCGATGTAAAGGGAAGATAATCAATATCAATGTCATCTTCAGTTCTTTTTTAAGGGTGAGAAATCACTAAGTACGCCTGAACCTTTGTCTCAGTAACCAGAAGGGAGTCCCTCAAGGTTTGAATAAAATAAGACAAACTGAGGAAAGAGTGCCAAAGCCATGGCTTAAAACTCAGTACCAAGAAATGCATTATAGTACCTTTTGGAAAGATGGTCACACTGGGTTACTACATTATCAATAAAACACCCCTAAAAGTTTACTTATTAGTCAGGGATCAGGGAACTCATGTTTATAGTAACTTCGTCTTTGACCAATATAGGTTCATAGGTTCATACTAGGCTATCTGCCCTAGGGCATTTATAAGCCTAGCCAGAATGTGTTTGGCTTTCGCCACCCATTTTAAATTTATTTTGCTATGCCCTTTTTTGAGGTTAGTATACTGTGCCTCTGTCTAACAGTGATACAGAAGTGATATCCGGGGTAAACCTACGATCTCCCATCCACTCATCAAGATTCCTCTTGAAGAGAGGCAATGAGGGACTCTGCCTAACGTGGACTGGGATTTTATTCCAGAGTGAAGGGAGCCTCTGGGTTATGAATCTGTCCCTCCAGCATGTCCTATTTATTTCAGTGCTGAGGTTCAAGTCTCTCGAGCATGTAGCTCAATGGGATTTGGATTTTCTGAGGTGCAGCATGTCCATTAATTCCGGGTTGGACATGGCTTTATACGTCAGACACAGATCACCTCTGAGCAGACGGTACGCCACTGAGTAGAGCTGGAGTTTCTTTAACCGGGCAGCATATGGCATCTGTTTGAGCCCTTTGATCCTCTTGGTGAGGTACTTTTGGGGTCTTTCCAGTTGCTGCAGGTGTCTGGTAAGGTACATCCCAAAAGGGGCATTGTACTCAATTATGGGCCTGATAAGGGATGAGTAAAGAGGCACGATGACCTCCCCTGATCTAGATGTGAATCCCTTCATGATTAGGTGGGCTATATAAAATGTTTTTCTAACCACTTTGGCCACGTGGTTGTCAAATGAGAGATTGCTATCAACTTGGGTCCCCAGGTCCCTAATTACTTCTTCTGTACTTAATGGATTACCACCTATGTGGTAATTTATGGGCACTTTGTTTTTGCCAAAGGGAATGACTATACACTTTTTGGTATTTAGCTTGAGGCCATGGCTCTGGCACCAGTTGTCTGTTTCTATGAGGCCCTTTTGGAGGATGCTTGTGTCGGCTGGAGAGTCGATTATGGCGCCCAGTTTGCAGTCATCTGCGAACTTGGTCAGCCACAGTCCTTCCGTGTTGGCCTGTACCTCCTTTGTCCAAAGTAATAAGAAAATCCTTCTGTGTTGCTCAGCTTATAAGTAAGGACATGGCATATAAGTGCAGAAAGGTCATTGTACCACTGTACTCAGCCTTCATAAGACCCAGCATAGAGTATAAAGCCTCCTTCAGTATGTACCTGACCAATCAAATGCAGTAAGTAGAATGTCCACATAAATTCTTCGGTAATTGGAAATTCTCCCCTTGTCTGGAGTGAATGTCTCTGATAGACAGAGGCAGTCAGTAAATTACTCCCTATATAAATCAAATTTGTGGGTCATATTTTGGTTGCATGGCTAGGCTTATAAGGACCCTGGTGGTTGTTAGCCTAGTATTCACCTAAGAATCTATGGACCTACAAGCAAAATAATTTCATTTAATATAAACATATAAAAGCGCAACACTTCCATCATCCTGCGCATCATTTATAGAAATGTAAACCAAAATTCCCAAACCCTAAGAAAGATATAAATATACATGAACAAATATATATCTAGACTGTAAATTCAGTTAAAAATCTGCCCTCTTGTTGCAGATTATAAGGAAGCCCACTCTTAAACATGGAGAGAAGGGTGGGAAGAAGAGGGATCTAGACAAGTATAAGCAAGCATTTTCAGTGAGTGCCAATACCATGAAGTAATTTCACTCAAAGCTACTTTCAGAGAAAATCTACTTTTTTTTAGTTTTGGCCACTGCTGTGTAACCATTTAGCTGATAGACATACATTTGAGGAATGGTGGCACACAGAGGTGTCAGAGTTTGAGGTTTCATTCAGTGAGTCCACATGAATTGGAAGCAGCTCCTACTGCAGCAATGAGCCTCTTATTGGAATGTCTATGGTCAAGGTGAGCACCTCACACAGATGTGCTATGTTCATAAAAGCAGTAGCATAGTTGGGGCTGGCAGAAGGGACACCTGGCTCACGTGCAAAGGGTTGGGGGGTGCAATTGGCCATCTGAGACTGATCCTGACTGCTCTTTAGTGCATACTGGATTTTAAAAGCTGGTACTGCATCTGCGGTCAAACCTAAGTGCTGTAGTTCTCCCTGTGTGGTTTAAACTGTAGCAACTGCTTGCTACATTTGTTTGTTCTTTTTTTTAACTAAAACCTGAGTGTTGTAGAGCTCTGTGTGAGGTATTAACTGTAGCAACTGCTTGTTACATATACATATATGTGTGTGTGTGTGTGTGTGTGTGTGTGTGTGTGTGTGTGTGTGTGTGTGTATATATATATATATATATATATATATATATATATATATATATATATACATACACATATATATGGGATCTAGACACATGCTCGACTAGCATATATCCGAAACACAAAACATCGAATACACATACACGAAAGTGCTTAACATCGACAAGCGCTTCCATGTATGTGTGCCTGTTTCGTAGATCGAACTACAGTGCGGGTAAGGGAAAATTTCCTTTTCCCCACTGTAGTGTGATCTCAGAGTGAGAATAATAAAGTGTGGGGGTGCAGGGGGGGGTGAAGCCCCCCTGCAGAAACTTAGATTTTTTTTTTTTGAACTACACATACATGAAAGCGCTTTTCGATGTAAAGCGCTTTTGTGTATGTGTGTTCGATGTTTTGTGATTCGGACATATGCTAGTTGAGCATGTGTCCTAGACCCATATATATATATATATATATATATATATATATATATATATATATATATATATATATATATATATATATATATATATATATATATAT
The DNA here is from genome assembly GCF_019279795.1 of Protopterus annectens. Taxonomy (NCBI): domain Eukaryota; kingdom Metazoa; phylum Chordata; order Ceratodontiformes; family Protopteridae; genus Protopterus; species Protopterus annectens. Next base: position 920,707,583 of record NC_056729.1, read on the forward strand.
ATATATATTCAATCCAAGCAGTCGCCACAGTAGTTACCAGGCTGCAACAAAAATTAAATAATTCCTGGTGTTTACGCTGTTTAAAAATACAGCTACAGTTACAGTTCCACTTCAAAGGATCGTAGAAGAATGCTCCATATAATTCAAATTAAATACTTAATGCCAAGTAACACTGAAGTCCTCCAAGAATATATTCCAAAAAAGATTTATTGTGAGCGCTTTCACCATTCAGCTTCATCAGACAGTACAAATAATCCACATCTTTCTTCATTTAAATAGTACTCATTCAAATTCAGTTGGTTAAAGAACCAAAGGCATTCATTACATCATTTCCTTCAACTAATTCAATGACATTTTAAAATATAATAGATTCATAAATTAATACAGTCAGTAAACCATCTAATGCATAAAATCAACTCTCTATAAAATATATAAATAGGTGTAAAATACATATATAAATACATATGCATTTGAATAAAGAAAAAACACCTAGTATAAATTCATCATTTAAAACATTTAAAATAATTGGCTATCTAATGAATTTCACTATACACTCAAGAACTAAATTTATATCTACAGAAATATTTATTAAAAATACTTAAAATACTTAGAATTTGATCTTGTAACTTTATAATACAAGTACTTAATATAAAGGGGCAGTATTTACTAAACCTCATACTATTCATTTCACAGATAACTTCCTGTTCTTTAGTATTGGTTTTAATGGGACCTTATCATTAATACCTGGGCTGACATCCGCTCTGAGTCGTATTATCCATCTTAACTCACATTCTTCAGTAAAATTGCGGATGTCGCCACCTCTAGCTGTAGTTTCAATTATTTGCAATACCATAAAACTAAAACTATGCAGTGGTCCCATTTTCCCTATGTGTTTTGCAAGGGCATTATGAATATAACCTGTGCGTATACTGTAAATGTGATCTCTAATTCTCTCCCGTAATTTTCTGTTCGTTTTTCCAATATAGAATACCTCACATTGAGAGCACTTGGCAAGGTATACTATATTTTCACTTTGACAGTCTGTATGGGTATTAAAAACAAACTTCTTTCTAGTTTTCGGATGTATAAATTCACATTCAGTATTTATATAACAACACTGCCCACAATCACCACATGGTACGGTGTTAATTAATTCACCGTCCCTGTCTATACTCTTCCTGTCCAAGGGGCGATGACATAACAAACGTTTTAAATTCTTCCTATTTTTGAATGAAAACGTTGGTGATGGTCCCACAATGCCAGCTATTCTCTCATCTAATAGTAATGTGTCCCAGTGCTTCACTATTATTGCTTTTACTATCCCTATATCAGCTGTATAAAACAGTGGGACCCTCAAAAATTCATTTGGTCCATATATATATAATTATATATATTTAATTGAGAGTAATTCGCTGTGAACTCTAAATATGTACTCTCAATTAAATATATCTTTTCTAGACATAGATATAGTAAGTTTAGGAAATGGGTTACTTAATACTTCAATACATAGGAAGAAGTGTTATAAGAACACCATACTTCATCGCAACAGCATGCACCCACGTTTTGTATTTAATAATGTCATCAAGGGCCAATGTATGAGAGCATCAAGGCTGAATCCCTTAGAGGAGAATTTTAGAGAAGAATTGGATGACTTATATGCTAGGTTAAGACAGCGTGGATACATAGATAGAGAGTTGAATGAAGTGTTTGATAAAATGGAAGAATTAAGGGAAACAAGAGCTATACCATACTTCTCAGTTGGTGGAAATATGGATGAAATGAGCCATCTAGATAGATCAAATGAATTTTTGAGGGTTCCACTGTTTTATACAGCTGATATAGGGATAGTAAAAGCAATAATAGTGAAGCACTGGGACACATTACTATTAGATGAGAGAATAGCTGGTATTGTGGGACCATCACCAACGTTTTCATTCAAAAATAGGAAGAATTTAAAACGTTTCTTATGTCATCGCCCCTTGGACAGGAAGAGTATAGACAGGGACAGTGAATTAATTAACACCGTACCATGTGGTGATTGTGGGCAGTGTTGTTATATAAATACTGAATGTGAATTTATACATCCGAAAACTAGAAAGAAGTTTGTTTTTAATACCCATACAGACTGTCAAAGTGAAAATATAGTATACCTTGCCAAGTGCTATCAATGTGAGGCATTCTATATTGGAAAAACGAACAGAAAATTACGGGAGAGAATTAGAGATCATATTTACAGTATACGCACAGGTTATATTCATAATGCCCTTGCAAAACACATAGGGAAAATGGGACCACTGCATAGTTTTAGTTTTATGGTATTGCAAATAATTGAAACTACATCTAGAGGTGGCGACATCCGCAATTTTACTGAAGAATGTGAGTTAAGATGGATAATACGACTCAGAGCGGATGTCAGCCCAGGTATTAATGATAAGGTCCCATTAAAACCAATACTAAAGAACAGGAAGTTATCTGTGAAATGAATAGTATGAGGTTTAGTAAATATTGTCCCTTTATATTAAGTACTTGTATTATAAAGTTACAAGATCAAATTCTAAGTATTTTAAGTATTTTTAATAAATATTTCTATAGATATAAATTTAGTTCTTGAGTGTATAGTGAAATTCATTAGATAGCCAATTATTTTAAATGTTTTAAATGATGAATTTATACTAGGTGTTTTTTCTTTATTCAAATGCATATGTATTTATATATGTATTTTACACCTATTTATATATTTTATAGAGAGTTGATTTTATGCATTAGATGTTTTACTGACCGTATTAATTTATTAATTTACTACATTTTAAAATGTCATTGAATTAGTTGAAGGAAATGATGTAATGAATGCCTTTGGTTTCTAAATCAATTGAATTTGAATGAGTACTATTTAAATGAAGAAAGATGTGGATTATTTGTTCTGTCTGATGAAGCCGAATGGTGAAAGCGCTCACAATAAATCTTTTTTGGAATATATTCTTGGAGGACTTCAGTGTTACTTGGCATTGAGTATTTAATATGAATTATATGGAGCACTCTTCTACGATCCTTTGAAGTGGAACTGTAACTGTAGCTGTATTTTTAAACAGCGTAAACACCAGGAATTATTTAATTTTTGTTGCAGCCTGGTAACTACTGTGGCGACTGCTTGGATTGACTATATTTATTTGTTTATAGCCTTAGTGGTCCGGTGCGGTGTTGTTTTGTTTGATATATATATATATATATATATATATATATATATATATATATATATATATTAGCTAGATAGATATAAATATATATTTACATACATATTCACATACATATAAGCATACATACATACAGGGAGAGCTGTACTCTAGACCAACTCTTTCTTCATGTTTTTGCAGCAAGAAGGTCCCTGACCTATACTGGATGTCTAAAATGTAAGTTGAAGAAAGTGTAACCTTTTTATTTATTACTTTTATTTATTTTGACATTTGTTCATTGGGTATGTCTGACTGGGTGAGGAGCCCATTTTTCAGGGGAGGCCCAGAGGGAAAAGCAACATACAGATACACAGCAAATTCAATTTATTACTAATAAGCAAATTACAGTTATTACTTAACATAATCAAGTTGTAGAATAGTAACAACAATGGAACAGAAGAGTACACTGGGTGTAACATTTATTGTGAGGAGTAAGAATTTTGCACATTCACATATGTAGTATGTAGTGCAGTCTGAAAGGGTTGAGTTAGTGAGCAGAAAGTAGAGATGCTAGAAGCAATAGGAGGAAGTTGCTTGTCTAGAGTGAGGTTAACAGAGGAGCAGTGGAATACCTTTAGCAGGGTTAGGCTAGGTAGTAATGTTAAGGTGTATTGAGTTGATTGGGGGTAGAGTAAAGGTGGGGTACACAGGGTGAGGAGGGAAAGGGAGAGATTGAGTTAGTTGGGTCTTTGGCATGAGTAGGTCCCGGATTTCAGTAGTGTCTCTTTTAGTGCTTTTTGAAGCTTTGTGTCTGAGGAAGATTCCTAATATCCAATGGTAGTTTATTCCAGGCCTGTGCAACTTTGTAGCTGTATAAGAGCTGCCCTATTGTTTTTTTTTTTTGGCTTGTGGATTGATAGTAGAAGCTGGTCTGAACTCTGTAAGGTGCTGGTACTGGAGTAGATCAGGGAAGAGGTGGAAGGACAGGAAGATGGTTTGTTTAGAAAGGAGTGAACGAGAGTCAGTTGGGGAAATAAAAATAGGTTAAAAAGTTCTAGGCAGTGAAGAGATTGTACAGCTAGGCAGTGGTGAGAGTTGTAGGGTAAATTAGCTGCTAATTGGGCAATTTTGTGTAGGTGAGCCTGAGTTTGGTTTTGAGGGGGGATTGTAAGTTGGCTATGATAGGAGGGGCATAGAGAAGGGTGGGGAGGTAGGTATGTGCAAGAGAAGGTCTAGAGTTGTTTGTGAGAAATTTTTATTTCTGTACAGTAGCCCTAGTTTTTGGTGTGTCTTCTTGATGCAGTTTAATATATGGAGGTCAAATTTTAGCTGTTCATCGATGACAACGAGTTTTGTATGTGTATCAATATTTACCACTGTGTTGTTTAGTGAGGCAATGGTGAATGCTGATTTTTGATACATAAGTGATTTGGGCAGAAAGAGCAGAAGTTTAGGTTTTTTTGGAGTTATCATGAGATGACTTTTAGTAAGCCAGTTTTCAATGGAGAGGAAGGAGTTTTGAGTTAATGTGTGGAGGTCTGACAGATTGTCAGAGATGGAGATAATAGTTGAGTCATCAGCATACTGAATGACTGAGGAGTGAAAGCAAGAAGTATGGAGGTGGTTGGTGAAAATGTTGAATATAAATGGTCATAGAATGGAGCCGTGTGGGACACCTGTGGGGACTGAGAGAAAGGGGTAGAAGGAAGTGAGCCATTTAACTGATTATTGCCTGCTGGCAAGGTAGCTAAAATACCATGTTAGTGAGGAATTGGAGGAGCTGAGGTTGCACAGTTTGGTGAGAAACTTGGGATGGGATGGGAGACGGTGTCATATGTGTTGGAGAGGTCCAGGAATAGACAGAAGACTAGTTTGTTGCTATCTCTAGCATGTGCAACTGTTTGTGTGAAGGAGATGAGTGCTCTGGAGGTGCTATGGTTTGGGGGGAAACCATGCTGGATGGGTGTGATGAGGTTTTCATGGAGCAGGAAATGTAAGAGTTGTTGTGGATGCATTCTTTTAGTACCTTAGAGTGACCTTGTACAAGCTCTGACTAGAATTCAAGATGGCTGCCTCACTGATGATCTTGTTGACACACTTTTACAAAAGAAGAAACTGTGGCAGCTGCCCTTGTAGAATGTACTCTTACCTGACCAGCTATAGTGTTACCATGGCGCATGTAAGCAAGGCCCTGCTCAAAAATATTAAAAATAATATTCCAACACCAGAGAGAAAATGAGGCAGCTTGATGGAGTTGTTTCTTGTTGTGCCACATTATATGCTTTTCTATTGCTAGGTTGTGAGGAGTCTTGCAGTGGGCAGATCAGATCTGGGGAGAACAATCAGCTGTGCAATACTAGCCAGAAACCTTCCATGTTTTCATTTGATAACCAGTGAGGTTGAACTCCATTAAGGTTCCCTTTTTAAGGTTAGCAGGGTGCAGTAGGATTGTAATATTATGGGATCCTCTAGATATATTTGACCAGTTGAGAAAACCGCATTGGCCAGTAAGATGTGGTTACAGCAAATCTTGTACTTTCTCTTCTTGCCTTCATGGGCAATATTGAAATTAGTGTAATGAGGGATGACATACTGTAGGCCTTCATTCCACTGCATTGGAGAAGGCACTGGTGATCCAAGACTCTGGGCAGAGGTTTTCTGAGTGAAACCTCATTAGCTGATGATGATCTAGAAATGCAAATAGCTCCATCTACAGAATCCATACTTGTCTATGATCTTGAGGAAAACCTACTATATAATCTCTATTTATTTAAAAGTGTCCTCCTAGAATCTTGCTTGGATGGTCTACTACTGATATAAAGTACTTTCAGATGAATGCCAGTGCTGATGTCTGAGTTCCAAAATTGTGTGGCTAGTTTGCAGAGGGGATAAGAATGTGTTCCCCTTACTTCTTGATGGACCTCATCACCCTAATATTGTACATTGCCACTTTCAGGCTCCATGGTTTGAGAAATGTCCTAATGATGTATAAGGTGTGATGATGGCCATCTCCTCATTCACATCTATATGCTCATTCTTTACATTCTGGGACCACCTGCCTAGCACCTTATTGTGGAGACCTCCTATTCGTGATCAGAAGAATCAGTATTTAGGTTGGTTCTGGAATGGGTCAGTACTGCAGACGAACCAGACTACCTACCAACAGATAACCTATATTATAGAGGGAATTAAAGGAATCCCTTTCATTGTGGGTTAGTAATGTTTTTCTCAGAGATTTATGAAATACCTGTGGATCTTACTGAATATGTAATTTTGTATGGTGGACTATTTAGGTGTAAATTCAAGTTCATTTATTACCCAATTTAAGTGCAACCTAGAACAGTGGATGGGGAACAGGACATTTATACCAGGCATGGCACCCATGTCCTTTGTGGATAGAGGAAGCTTATAAATGCCAGGACATCAGTGTTCTATTTGGATACAGGACATCATTATTCTTTTGGGAAAACTTGGCTAGGCTTTGAAAGCCCCCCCAAGTCATTAGCCTAGTATGAATCTATGAATTTATGGGAGCTGATGTATACCCCTTGGCTTTCAGGGGAGTTCTGGCTGCTCTATGAGCATACTGTGAAGTTTTGAGGAGAAAGTGACTGATTAACACCATCTTGGCTTCTGAAAGAGACACCATACAGGTCTTGGTGTCTGCGGCTGCCCACCGAGAGGTCTTGAAGTGGGATGGTGTTCATCTCAATGCCCATATGTTGTGTCAGTTCACCAGGATTAGGAGGACATGAAAGCTATTTCTGATCTCTTTCTCCAATTTCTCAAAAAAGCAGGTATGGATGACATTGTTGCCAAGGATATGATTGTTCCTCATACTCCGATGTGCAAGTCTGTTGCAGACGCTTGGTAAGGACTCTTTGTGCAGAGGTAAGGGCAAAGGGCAAAGCTGTGCCCTAACAATAGGAGCTCCCCACATTGAATCTGAGATACTGTCTGTCAGTTTTGTGAAGACAGATAAGGAGGTATGTGCCCTTCATGTTTAGGGTAACCAAGAAAGCACCATTTAACTAAAGAAGGTGAAAGAACGACAGGATACACATTTTGAACCTTCTCATAGCTGCACATTTGTTTAATCTGGAGTCACTGGATCTCCAGAGTCTCCCTCACTGGGTATGGGGAAGAGTCTTGAAACATTTTTCTTTCTCTAGCACTGGGACCACACATAGGCAGAAGTGGCATGTCCAGGAGAGGAAGAAACTGTTTTCTGTGATCCAAGATGATAATTTCTCTTGCCCACTTGTCCAGACATATGAGATTCTGTTTCCTTGACTTGTGGGGGTGAAAGGGAAGGAAATGGGTTGAGAGAATGAAGTCAGAATTTGGAGGTAACAACATTGCTTGATGTGACCTACTACTTTGATTTCAGCCTTGCTGCTTAGCCTGGCCTCCATCTCTCCATAACTCTTGTGTGTTCCTAAAATTGCCTCCTTTGTGTACATCAGTCTACTCTCAACTGCTTGCTGTAAAACAGTCATTGTTTGATAGCATTGATGTTTGAACACCTTGGTATGGACAGACTGCAAAGTTGTTTTACACACCATTTTTTTTTTTGCTTTCTCCTCCAGTTTTAAAAGATTTCTTGTGAAGTGGGATCCACAGAGATGTTCTTTTTCTAAGTCTGCATTAATAAGGTGCCCATTCACTTATTTAGGTAAGGGCTGAATTGTAAGCAAGACATGCTTCCCAGTTCCTGTATCCATAACAGCAGCATAGACATAGATGTACATAACCTCATATTTGCATTTAACAAAGTATTTCCCCATCATGGAAACACTCTCCTCTTGATATTGGATCAGAATCCCCTGGCAGTTCACTTCTATGATCCTCAAATATTCATAAGGGTAAACAGTTTTTCTTCACAACTATGTTATGTGCTCCACATACCCTATAATTATGGAGGGTATTGGGCCTTGGTACAAATTTGAGCTGTTGGGAATCTTGAGGGGCAATGTTGCTGGATCTGCAGAAGAATTATTTGGAACTATTTTATATTCTGTGGAAGTGGTCAGATCTCTTTGACACATGAGGCTGGGAATTGGATTTTAATTAAACATTGTCAAAAATATACTCAAAAGTTTGTACCGCTGGAGAAATAATGGAAGGGATGCTTTCCTCAGACACAAGGAGTTTGAAGTTTCTCCACTGAATGGCTGAAAATTCCGAGTCCACATTTGAAAAGTTCCCCTATGAAGATTGCTGTCTCCCTGAGACAGGCATTCTCTAGAAGGGAACCCAAAGAGGTAACATGATCATCATCAGTGCCATAACCTAAGGCTCTGAATAGCATAACCAAAAATCATCTTCTTATAGGTTTAAATATGAAGACCTGTTTGGAGAAAAATCCATCTTTATTTCCAGCAGAGGAAAGATAAATGAAGTGGAGAAAGAGAGAAAGGTGGGTTCAGCAATATGAATGTGGCCCCCTACTAGGCTACATACTCCTATGGAAATCTTTGACAGTTGAACTGGGCAGTGTCAGAGGTGGGCATCCAGGGATTGTTAATGTGTTTATCAGACATTAGTAGGGCTGAAAGCTTTCCTTTTATAGCCATGGGCCTAATTTGAGGTACAGTAGGAATCACAGAAGTACTCAGGTGATTATATAGAGTGAGGAATACAGGTGGTTTTAAAATGCATTTACTAATTAAGTTAACTAACATGTTATAACAAGCATCTCCTGTGTAGCAGTATTATTTGGTAGAATTACTTAAAACATTACCCATAGTAGAGCCAAGCAAAGGGAAGTCAACTTAGGACAAAGGCAAAAGCATGAAGAATAGAGGGCAGGTGGGATGGAGGGGATGCAATTGGATAGGAGTGGAAGAAGAACACACTGTCTGTGCCATATTATTACTTTTGTTTTTGATTTTAATGTGAACATAGGAAAATATTTTGGATGATTCTGTGTAACACTGCTATCTTAAAAGCATCTGTACCAAGTAAGTTTGAAAAATATAAATCTATATATATATATATATATATATATATATATATATATATATACATATATAATATTACACATTTCTGTAAACTATTGGAAAGCTGATAGATTTGCTTTGACATGCAGTCTTGGACTCTATTTCAAACTGATAAGTACACTGTTGCAACTTAATTTGCACTGTGCTGCATACATACACTTGCCTATTATTTATAGTGGTGCTGTATTATTTCTGTCTATTGTTGTCTCCACTGTGTTTTTTTTCTCAGGGTAGCTAAAACTAGTTTCAGGGAGGGGGTTGTTGAGCCAGCCCACATCCTAGTTGTTAGTCATTGCCTGAGGTGTATCTTGCTGTAATTCCAGTACAGACTGCATTTCTGTAAACTGTTGGAAAGCTGATAGATTTGCTTTGAGCTGCAGACTTGGAATCTATTTCAAACTGATAAGTACACTTTTGCAACTTAATTTGCACTGTGCTGTATTTATACACTTGCCTATTATTTATGGTGGTGCTGTATTATTTCTGTCTATTGTTGTCTCCACTGTGTTTCTCTCATCCACCCTCCCTGTTCTTGTGTTGGCGTTAATCTTGGTGTTTTTGAAACTGCCCGCCCCTCTTGTAAGTTTGTATTTGGATACTCTTTCCGGGCCTATCTCATTTGCTCATTCAATTGAGTGCAGTGAGATCAAATTCTGATTTCAGGCACTCCTACTGTGTACAAAGAGAGCATTTGAGAAGGACAACCCCTGTAGCCTCTTAATCCTGCTGTGTTCCCTCCCTCAAAAAAAATAAAAAAAAAAAATATATATATATATATATATATATATATATATATATATATATTACTGTGGTGGTCGTGCTGCGGTAGCATTGTCGCCTCACAGTTAGATGTTGCCCGTTCGATTCTCAGTTAGAGCGTCTTCTGTGTGTCAACATGCGTGAATGGGCGTTCCTTCGTTTAAGGTTGTGCGTTAGGCCCGGCAAGCCAGTACGCAAAAATCAACTGCCAATCATTAGCGGACCGGAGTTCCGCTGTGGCGACCCCTAACTGGGAAAAGCCGAAAGAAAGATGTATATATATATATATATATATATATATATATATATATATATATATATATATATATATATATATATATATATATATATATATATATTCAGCTGCTCTTACTGTAACTGTCTTAGTTGCTGCTCTGCGTGCTGTTACTTACTCTGCACTTATTACTGCTTGTTAGTAATCTTCTAATTTAATGTCTTCTGCACTTGTTTTTTAGTCATTTGTTAATTTAACTGCATTTAATTAAACTGCATTTGCCGTAATATTGATACGCATGTGCTAGCCTGCACTGCATTTAAATTGTATTTACTGCCGTTTTAGCTGCTTTTCTGTAAAAAAAAAAAAATCCTAGCTTGTTTCCTGCCTTTCCTGCAACTTGTCTAGTCCAGATACAGACTTTCTGTATCCAGGACTGCTTGTATGCTTCTGAGCCCCCCCAAGCCTTTCTGTGTTGGAAGGAAGCCTTCTAGCTTATCAGTGGGAGTGGTAAGCACTAGGTAGCCTATCTACCACAGGAGGAGAGGTTTCTGGCCTAGAAATTATAGTTTATTGACCGTTTGGGAAGCTCTTCCATCTTTCAACCTTCTGATTCAAAAGCCTGTGTTTGTGCTTGGTTCCTGCCTTTCCTGTTACTAGTCTCGTCCAGGTACAGATTTGCGGTATCCATGACTCTTTGTAAGCTTCTGAGCCTCCCCAAGCCTTTCAGTGTTGAAGGGAAGCATTCTAGCTTATCAGTGGGAGTGGTAAACATCAGGTAGCCTATCTACCATGGGAAGAGTGGGTTTTGGTCCATAAATTGTAGTTTATTGGCCGTTTAGGCAGTTTTCCATCTCTTTTAACTTGCTGGTTTAAAAGCCTGCATTTGCACTTGTTCCCCACCTTTCCTGTAACTAGTCTACTCCAGGTACAGATTTGCTGTATCCAGGACTCTTTGTAAGTTTCTGAACCCCCCCAAGCCTTTCTGTGTTGGAGGGAAGCCTTCTAGCTTATCAGTGGGAGTGGTAAGCATTAGGTAGCCTATCTACCACAAGAGGAGTGGTTCTGGCCCAGAAATTGTAGTTTATTGGACGTTTGGGCAGTTTTTTCCATCTCTCTCCACTTACTGGTTTTAAAGCCTGTGTTTGCACTTGATCCCCACCTTTCCTGAAACTAGTCTAGTTCAGGTACAGATTTGCTATATCCAGGACTGTTTGTAAGCTTCTGAGCCCTCCAAGCCTTTGTGTTGGAGTACAGCCTTCTAGCTTATCAGTGGGAGTGGTAAGTACTAGGTAGCCTGTCTACCACAAGAGGAGTGGTTCTTGGCCCAGGAATTGTAGTTTATTGATCATTCGGGAAGTTGTCCATCTCTTTCAACTTTCTGGTTTAAAAGACCACATCTGCGCTTGTTTCCCATCTTTCCTGTAACTAACCTACTGGAAAGCACTAGAAAGCCTTAAACTGATACAAGCCTTCTAGCTTAAAAGAGAGACTTTGGATTGATTGAGTATCAGTTTTCTGTATTTTATTGCTGTACTTAACTGTTTTCTGCCTAAACTCTGATTTTTCCAGCACTTATTGTGATTTAAAAGCTTGTTCATAGGTAGGTACTAGGCTATCGGCCCTAGGGCCCATATAAGCCTAACAAAAAATGTACCCTGGCTTTCACCACCCAAGAAAATTATTTTCCTGTGCCCCTATCGAGCCCCTTTTTCACATATTGTACTTATTTGACTGCCTGCACTTTTAAAAAGTTTTTTGTTTAAATAAATTGTTTAACTGTTGTAGGCTGCACACTAAAGTGCGATAGCCTTTTCTGATCGCTTGTAGTCGTTTAAAGCTGTTTTAAGTGTACGTTTTACTGTTTTTGCCTTATCTTTTCAAAAAAAAAAAATTTTTGTTTCCTGCCTTTCTAAGCTAGCATAGTCCAGTTTTCAGGCTAGTGCTGAATTCAGGGCTGTGTTACAAGTTTCTGAGTTGCCCATACATTACTTGGATAGAGGGAAGTTTCTCTGTTCACCTGTGAGAGAGGGGAACTTTGAGCAGCCATCTGTCCCTGGAGGAGTGGTTCCAGCCCAGATGTTAGTAGTTTAAAAACCGCATTTGCATGGTTTTGTGCACCAGGCAGCACTGGCTAGCTAGGGTTAAATTATTCCCAGCTCCACTAAGTCTCCTCTTCAGTTTTTCACTTGAAACTAGTCTAACTCTCAACCTAAGCACTCAAAAAGCATCCTACAGTCCAGCACTTGCTCAGACCTAATAGCAAGCACTAACATACACTGACACTTGACTGCCCAGCAGGGCAAGGCTCTTTATCCACCCCTCACCAACCAAGTGACTAAGTAGCTCACTCTGCTATTCAAGCATGACCAAACGGCAACTTCAGGTGTACTCTCCAGTCCAGCTGGTGAATCTGGGTATCTTGAGGCAATGTAACAACTGCCTCATGTACACAGACAGCCCTCTCCTCCTACCACAAAACACTAACATATGCGAGAGATGCAATTATACAGCCAAACTGGAGGCTAAGGTCTCTCCACCCAAGACTGGAACAGACAATCATGAGGAGAAGGTTAACACTTGCACCACACCTCCAGCCTCACATAGACCTACTAAACCAGCACTGGCAAAAAATACACATAAATACACAAAATCATACTTGGAGGCTCTAAATAAAAACCTGCAAAAGCATCAGAGAGCTCCAAAGTAGACACCCACAAAACCTGCACCTCCTGTCACAAACCAGACAGCACATAAAACACAAAATCAATGTGCTGCACAATCACAGCCCTTAAGATTAAATAACATACCTAACACACTAGTAATAGGCGACTCAATAGTCAGGCACAATGACGCCCCACTCACTAGGCTGGACAAGGAGAAGGTTACTGTTAGCTGCCTATCGGGAGACAGAATCCGCCACATAACACAAGCACTCAGGTCACTCCAGAACAAGTACAAATATGACTCTGTCATTGTTCACGTTGGTGTGAATGACCTGAAATGTACCTCCCTGGACTACATGAAAAGAGACATGGAAGAGCTCTCTGATCATGTAGACCAGGCAGGTATGACCCTGACCCTGAGTAGCATCCTGCCCTCACCAAGAATGATACCTCAGTATAAAGAAAAAATGATCAATTTCAACAACTGGCTAAGCTTCTGGTGTCATTCAAATGGGATCCTGTGTCTGTCAGCCTGGGATGACATGCTCGACAAGCCACATTGCTTCACAAGAGACGGCTTGCATCTGTCACCCCTTGGCTTTCAAATACTGGCCAAGGCTCTTGCTGCCGAAATAGTGCCTTTTTTAGGCAAGGCTCAAAATTCAAACCCACCACCGTAAACAGCACAAGTAAAAAATGAGGGTTATGCTACTCAATGCCAGGAGTTTAAATCTCAAAATGCAAGCGCTCAAAGCACTCCTAAGTATGGAGAACGTTGACATCTGTGCAGTAACTGAAACCTGGTTCAAGGCTCCAGAGAGCACTCCAGCACTACTGGGCTACAACTCATGCCACACATTTCGGCCACAGAAAATGGACCGAAACACAAAAGGAGGGGGTGTATCCATATTCATCAAGGATACTCACACCTCCAGGTTAGAGGCACAGCATGATACCTCTGAGATCATCCATGTGCAACTAACATCGTGCAAATCTGCAATGCAAATTGTGGCCTGCTACAGATCACCCTCCATGACCCAGGACCACCACTCCGCCTTTCTGGAGACACTGGAAAACATGAAGGTACTAACGAACACCCTGATATTGGGTGATTTCAATTACCCTACCATTAACTGGGAAAACTACTTGAGTACAAACTCCCAGGCTCAGCACTTCCTGGAATTTATCAACTCAAATGCCCTGGATCAGCTGGTAAACTCCCCTACCAGAGACCACAACATAATGGAGCTGGTCATCACCAACATGGGCGACAGGTGTTCTGTACCGGAGGTCAACCCATCACTGGTTAGATCAGACCATAAACTAATCACCCTGGATGTCCACACCCCACCACCACCCCCAACCAAGGAAACCACAGTGAAAAACTTTTCTAAAGCAAACTTCACCTTACTTAAGGCAGAGGCAGTAAGTTTAACAGCCCCCACACTAAAGGATAACACTGCCCAAGATGCAGAATCCTTTACAATTGCACTCTGTGAGCACCTATAAGGATGCATTGATCGTACCATCCTTAGCAAGACCAAGACTCACTCCCCTAAGAGAAGGAAACCAGTCTGGTGGACCCCTGCCATAAATAGGTTATACAACTGAAGGAAGAAACTAGTTCAGAAAAAAAGCAAATCCCAAGAAGGAAAGACATCCCTGATCAGTATCAGTAAGAAACTAAGGTCAGTCATAAAATCATCCAAGGCTAACTTCGAAAGAAAAATAGCCAAGGATTTGAAAGATAACCACAAAGCCTTCTTTAGCTATGTCAAGAATCTAAGTGGCAACTCACAGATATGCTCTGAGCTAGTGCAAAATAGCACAAAATATACTGAACCTACTGATATTGCCAACATCCTGGCAGATAGATTCAGTGCAAACTTCACCTCCCTCTCACCTTCAAAAGGGCCCACAACAATACCGGAAAAGTGTAGTGTCCCAGAAATCACAGAAGCACAGGTGAAAACAGCCCTTTCAAAAGCCAAAAACAGCATCAATGGGGCCAGATGGTGTCCCAGGCTGCGTCTTTCACAAACCACAGAACGAACTAACCCCCCACCCAAACACGCTGTTCAACCTCAGCCTCTCCACAGGCTACGTGCCCATAGAATGGCGTACAGCAATGGTTATTCTGCTCCACAAAGGAGGGGCCGCAACTGACCCTGGTAACTATCGCGCCATAAGCTTCACTAGCCTGGTCTGCAAGGCTATGGAGCGCATCATCATGGAACTCATTAACAAAGACATTGGGAACCTCCAAACACTTGACCCGACACAGTTCAGCTTTGTTAAGGGCAGATCATGTCTACTAAACCTGGTTAACTTCTTCGAGACAGTCACCAAGGCCATAGACGAGGGAAAGGTGGTTCACATAGCCTACCTTGATCTCGCCAAGGCATTCGATACCATTCCTCATTCGGGTATTATAGAAAAACTCACCAGCCTGAACATAAACCCCTACGTCACAAGATGGGTTGCCAACTGGCTTACAGACAGAACTCACACGGTAAGAATAGCGAGCTCCAGGTCCGACTCTAAACCAGTCACAAGTGGTGTCCCACAAGGCTCAATTCTGGGACCCCTACTGTTTGGCATATATTTCTCAGATGTACAGGCAAACACAGGAGGACTATGGCTAACCAAGTTCGCCGATGACTGCAAACGGGGAGCCATAACTGACTCTCCGGCTGACATGGACATCTTTCAAAAAGGCCTTACTGAGACAGACACCCAGTGTCAACGTCATGGCCTCAAGCTAAATGCCAAAAAAATGCATAGTCATCCTGTTTGGGAAAAACAAAATACCCACGAATTACCACATAGATGGCAGCCCCCTTAATACAGAAGAGGTAATAAGAGATCTGGGGACCCAGGTAGATAGTAATCTCTCCTTTGACAATCATATTGCCAAAGTAGTTAGGAAATCCTTCTATGTGGCCCTTCTAATTATGAAGGGGTTCGCATCTAGAAATAAAGAGATTATAGTGCCCCTCTACTCAACACTCATCAGACCCATCATAGAGTACAATGCCCCATTTGGGATGTACCTCACAAGACACTTCCAACAGCTGGAAAGACCACAAAAGCACCTCACCAAGAGGATTATTGGCCTCAAACATATGTCCCACGCAGCCCGACTGAAAAAACTCCAGCTGTACTCAGTGGCATATTGCTTACTCAGAGGTGATCTCTGCCTGACTTACAAAGACATGTCCAACTCAGAATTGATGGACATGCTCCACCTAAAGAAATCTGAGTCACTGCGAGCCACGCGCTCTAGTGAGCTAAACCTAGCCACAACAATAAACAGAACATGCTGGAGGGATAGATTCCTGTCACAGAGACTCCCCATGCTTTGGAACAAAATTCCTAACTACATTAGGCAGAGTCCCTCACTAACACTCTTCAAGAGAAGTCTTGACGAGTGGATAGGTAACAGAAAATACACCCCTGGGATCACTTCATTGGCTCTGCTTGACAGAGGCTCAGTTAATTAATCAATGGGGCAGTGAAAGCCGACACACACTGGCTAGGCTTGCAGATAGCCTAGTACCTACCTATGAACCTATATATATATATATATATATATATATATATATATATATATATATATACATACACACACACACACACACATATATATATATATATATATATATATATATATATATATATATATATATATATATATATATATATATATATATATATATATATATTTTTTTTTATTTATTTTTTAACCTGGAAATTCCTCACAGGTAGTAGACTCTACTGATTCCCAAATTTTGGGTGTAAGAATTGAGAAGGAATGATTTGTAGAATGGGGGGACTTGAAGACTGGAGACTGAAGGGGTTTGTAATCTGAGGTTTCAAGAAATGTTTATTATGGTAAAACTGCCAAAAAATGGGAAGGAGTTTAAATTAAAGCGCTTGTGTACAAGGGATACAGTTAAGAGTGTTGATGTGTGATCTACTAGCAATCAGGTTGTCTGAAGGAGGGTGGAACAATAATGTTGTCTAAATTATAGGAGGGTAATAAATCTGCACATATTATTTGATGTAGTTTGAAATTAGCATAGGCTCTTCTTTGAAGCAGCTACTATAATTGAGAGACTGCATTCTAGCTATGGCACTAATATACCATTACTTATTGCTGTTCCAACTTCTGGGGAGAGGAAATGTGATATTGTTTAAACAGAAGAGTAGTTTATTTAATTTAGTTGTAGCAATTTGAAAGTGACAATGAAAGTGGAGAGTTCCATCTAGCCATATATCTAAATGTGTTGACGTTTGCAATGGTGATTTCACTAACCCATGTTTGGTACCAAAAAGCATGGGCATAGCTTTTATTTATTCATTTGTGATACGAATGTCATTGTGCCAAATTAAGTTAATGAGAAGTTGAAGATGCTTTTGTAAGGCAGTTTTAATTTATGTAAGGAAATTACTTGATCAGCAAATGAATAACCATGATGATTATGTCATTAACATACAAAATAATGGAAAGGTGAGGGAGGTCACATGATAGCTTGTTAATGAATAAAGATAATACAGGGTGATAGGACTAAACCATGTGGTATGACTGAGTAAATAACCTAAAGGGGATGAAGCAGAGCCCATTTGGACTTTGACGCATATGTGCTGTTAAGAAAGGATATGAACCATTCTAGTGCCATGGACTGACCCTTACTCTTAAAAGTGAAGCTAGCAGACAATTGCAATCTGCTAAATCAAATGTTTTTGTGAGGATGGTAAACAGTGAGCCTGAGACCATGCCTCTGTTCATGTTTTGATGTATGTCATCTGGAAGGATGTACAAAACTGTCATGGTGTACCTCTCTGATGAAAATTCATCTTGATGCTGAGATAGAATCTGGTAGGTCTGAATATATTCAGAGAGATTGACGTAACTAAGAATTTCTCTATTCTGGAAAGAGTTACTAACAGTGAGATTGATTAAGGTTTGGTGGTCTTGGACATGGATTTAACTATAACTATTTTCCATCATGAGGTCATGATTCCTTTATCAGGCAGAGGTTGTACATCTTTGAGGGGATGCAGTATGTGGTTTTGACAAAGAACAATAAAGCAAAGATGAAGGCAATCTACTTTGACTGGAGCATCTATTGGAAAATTATCAAGGAAAATAGCAATATCTTTAGTTTTAATAGTTTCAAAGTAGAAGGAGATTTTGTCAAAGCTGACATTTGTTGAAGTGTTTGTGTAGGCTTAGGTTTTAGGCTAGGTGCTTGGGAGACAGAAGAATTATGTAACAAAATCAAGTGGAGTTAATCAGCCTGAAGCAGAGAGGGTACAGTTTTATGTTGGTTTTTGGAGGAGAAGTGCCTTATTATTTGGTTGACTACATTCAAGAATTTTCTTTGGCTATTTATTATAGCATTCTAGTTTGGTTGGTAGGAACATTACTTACATAAAAACACCAGAAACTTGGCACACTTTATAGAAACAAACACACTAACCTCTGCTTCCAAAACCACTCTTGCCAAAACTTTCCTTCTACCCTCCTTGCTTTACGGTGCCCCAATACTTACCAATTTACAGATCTCCTAGAGAGCCAAAGTGGAACAGTGCTATAATGAAGTGGCCATGTTTGCTACCATCTCAAAAACTAGAACCCATCACTATATGTCACTAAAAAAACTAAACTGGCTAGAATTCCCCAACTACCTACTATACACCCAGCTTGTAACACTCCACAACATGGTTTACAGAACCCTATCCTGTCCAGCACTAAATAACATCATTACACCTTACAACCCAAGCAAAATACTTAGGTCTGCAGATAAGGAGCATCTCTCTATACACAAACCCTCTAAGACAGCTGGACAAAGTCTCTACTCCTACTATGTTGCAAAAGCGTGGAACTCTCTTCCACTTACTGTGAGAACTACTACTTACCTACCTGCATCACAACTGTACCTAAACAACACATGTTCAACTCTTGGCTGGGTCTTTGCTCTGATCCAGGCTAATCTCTTATCCAGATCAGACCTGACTGCAACTCTCTTTCACTCTCTCTCCTGTACTCCTTTCACTCTATATATCTTTTACTTCACATCTATATCAGTTTACATGAATATTTACCATCTGACTCATATCAATGTATTTGCTTAGCTGTAACTCAAGTAATTTATTCCTATCTGTAAAAAGTTTTATTCTTCACATCTCTGTATATACTTGCAAGTCTCACAATTTTTATGTTATCTGTTTAAAGATTGTACATGTCTGTATGTAACTGGAGCTTTTCTCTCCAGGCCTCTGTTGAAAATGGGTTCTTTATGACCCAGTCAGACCTTCCCGGTAAACAAATGTCAAATAAATAACTAAATAAATAAATATTGTATTCAGATATTGCAAGGTACATATCAATAATCTCTTACCGTGTATGCTGCTAGCAATGTTATATAGTAAAGAGTATGGGATTCTTTCCAGAATAGAGACACTAGAAAAAGAAGATGGCTGAAGGATGGGGAGAATGCCCTCTTGAAACAATTGCACCCTTGTAGTTGAAACCCCAGATAAGCTATTAATATGGTTGGAAGCCTGAAACCACCCTGTTCTTGAGAACTATAGTGAAAAGATAGAGCACTCCTAGGAGCATAAGGTGACCAAAGAAGTTTTAACATATGCTTATCCCATTTCTTAGTAGCTGATACCTGTAAATACAATGGGAGACCCTGAATAATATAAAACAGTTTATGATATAATATCATCTTAATTAATTGCAGTTTAATGTCATAGGAAACAGACCACTTGGTCCATTCACAGAAAACATTAATTATTGACTGGATCATTTGCAAATTTAAGTCCCATGTGGCCTAAGAGGAAAGAGCCAAAAAAAAAACCCAAATAAGTAAAGCAAGGGGGATTAACTGTAAATGTATAGTTATCTAATTACATTAGGGTTAATGCAGCATAAAATACATATAAAGGTGGATTTTGTAGGATTAACTTTATAAACTGAAGCGTGACTCCAACCCCTTAATATACGCCAAACTAATGGGAGAACCTTCTGTGGATTATTTAACAACAACAGCATGTCATCAACAAGTAATAGCACCCCACTATGCATATGTGGAGCAACAACTTAATTTTCAATGATCTGTATTCCTTTTCTGAGGTACATTCCTAAAGGTTCTATGGCTAATATGAAAGGAATAGGGCTAATGGACAACCCTTTCTCACTCTCCTAACTATCTGGTTAAAAAACGCAAAAGGAAAAATCTAGCAAAGCTGGACTTCTAACTGTGTGATACCTTAAACCTCTTGCATCAGAGGCCTCATTGGATATATGCAAATCACCCCATTAAGGATATCAGGTGTTTCAGCTAAATGGCAAATCTGAATGTCCATGACTTTTTCTTTTACTTTCATGTTTACGTCTATTTATGGACAATTTCAGGCCATTAAAGCCAAACCCCTCTAGCTGTGGACATGCATGTTTCTGCCTTCTTATGAAATCATCAGCACAGAAAATGGTCTGGATATATAGGGCTCCACTTTTGCAGCTGTCCAAGAACCTTCATAAGCAGTTCAAATTCAGTTCACAAAAGAAGAAGAGAATGAGAGAGACTTTAATATCTTAATTAGGTACTGCCAATTAACAGTGTCAAAAGCTTTTTCAGAGTCCAGCATGCGACAGCATCCCCAGTGGGGCATTTTGAATCTTCCATTGTTCCATCCATTGAGCAATTCTACCATGAAGACCTGCCTGTAATAAAGCCTACCTGGTCTGACTAGACTATATAGGGGAGAAACGGGACTACTTGTAAAGGCCACATTCCAATAAATATGTTACAGTCCATGTTTATAAAAGAGAGATTGGTTGATAGTTCTCCAGCTTGGATGGATGTTTGTCTGCCTTCAGTACAGGAAGTACCAATGAATAGTTCCATGATGGATTTGTGATCTGTCTGTTAATGCCACACATGCTTCCCACAGCTTTCCCTCTGGAAGGGGAGGCAAAGATTTATAAATCTCCACAGTATGGCCATCCAAATCCAGTGCTTTGTTTTTTTGAAATGCTTGATAGCCAACAGAATCTCTGATTTGGTCACCAATACTGAAAAGAATCACATTACACGTGTATTGAATGAAGAAGAGGGAAAGTGGGACAAAATTCCCTTTGTTCAGACGGAATTTCTCCAAAAATACTTTGGTAAAAGTTTTTGAAAACCTCCACTGTATCAGCTTGTGACAACCTTAGATCTGGGCCATGAGATCCTGAGAAAGAATGGGAAGAGACCTCCTAGTTCTAGTTTTACTTTTCTTGGCTTACCTTGGAGAGAGCTGGGGATGGTGGACCTCATAATATTGCAATCTGAGAATATCCAGGGCCATTCATTTCCTGTACTTTCTGTTTTATCTCCAATGAATGAGTTTATAATAGCTGCAACCTCTGCTTTGAATTTACACTATTTAATTCCCTATACTGTACCTGTGAAACAGCAAGCTCCTTGTTACGTCTTCCATAGACAATTAGCCCACACCCTTAGTATGGAATGCAAAAACTCTTGTATGGAGATAGTCTCCAGTCTCATGTACCTGGAAAAATTCCTGGGTAACTGCAGATTTGGAAAATCTGAGCACTTAGTGTAATGTGGGTATTGTCTCCAAACTTTATGAAGAGAAGGGAATAAATTAGATAATTGCACAATTATAGCATCATGATCTGAGTGTGGACACAGGGCTACTTCATACATTGGAAGCAAATCTATCAGATATTCATCTACATAAACCCTATCAATACGACTATATGTCTTATGTCTAGTAGAGTAGTAAGTGAAGTGTGGATGTGCCGGGTAGCTATAAAGCCCCAAATCCACTAACATCATATCAACTGCCTAAAATTTTAAAATTTCCCTAGGGAGGATATCTTGGGTGTCTTATATGATAATGCATTCCTTTCCCATGTAAGGCAATTGTAATTCCCCATTAAAACTAAATGCTCTTTTTTTATCCTGAATGCATGCTAAAATCTATCAAGCATCTGTTAGAGAAGAGTTTTTATGAGGTTAATGTCAAAATCACTAATAATAATAATAATAATAATACCCCACTTAGGTTTAGCATGATTTAAAGTGTCATTTTTGAGTGCAATACATTTTTATGGTTATATGGCAATATAGATAGGCTGCTTTAAGGGTGAAATGTTTATAGTTCTTGAGCAGGATATTAATGGTAAGCCAGTCTGGGTCATGGTAATTCACAGAGTTGTGTCAAATGGAGTACCTGTGTTGGATGTACATTTCTGATCGGCAGAGGCAGTCAGTAAATCACCACCTATATAAATCAAATTTGTGGGTCACATCTGGGTTGTATGGTTAGGCTTACAAGGGCCCTAGCAGTCATTAGCCTAGTATACTCCTATGATCCTGTAAGGCCAGTCTACAACCAGATGTGATAGGCTATTTTCAGCAAAAAAAGGGAAATGGGCTAGGCTTAAAATGGCCCACAAAGGCAACTAGCCTAGTACTTACCTATGAATCTATGAAGCCATGGATGCCATTTTCTACAGCGCACCAAAGGTTTAACAGCTTGCAAGCTGTTGTTAAAGGATCATGATCACAGTCACTTATTAGACAACTGGTAAACTATCTAATTGTCAAAATGATGTTAATATAAATGTAAGTTGTGTAAAACTGTCTCCAAAAATAACATACGTTTGACAGTTACAATCTAATATGCTACTGCAATCACAATTCCTTAGCTACAGCTTGTAATCTGTAAAATGTTTTTAAAGATTCATCTGGGGTGGGGGCACCAAATGGGGGTATTGCTCAAGATAGAAAATTCCCTTGCTATAGTTCTGCAAATATTACTATTGTCAGGGAGGACAGTCAGTAAAGTGCTAAAACTGACGGGGGGGGGGGGCAATTGATAAAGGCAGAATGATTGATTCTGCCACATAGGTTCATAGGTGTTTACTAGGCTAATGACCACAAGGGCTGTTTTAAGCCTAGCCATCCATCCCAAATCTCTGACAAGTTCTGATACGCTTGATAAGTGTAAGCATGGGCCTGGGAGATGAACCATTTACAGGTTACCTGTGTCCATTAGAGACATAGGTGCCAAACCAGGGATGAATTTCAGGTTTCCCATCCAATTGTCCAAGTTGCACTTGAATTGGGTTAGGGAGGAACTCTGCTTCACATGTATGGGGAGCCTGTCCATAGATGAGGTAGTCTCTGGGATATATACCTACCTCTCCAGCAAGTCCTATTTATATCACAGGCAAGGTTTAAGTCTTTAGAATGGGTGACTCTGGTGCTGTTTGTTTTGTGGATATGCAGGAGGTCCATCAAGGTGGGGTCTGACAATGCCATGTATGCCAGGCATAGATCTCCCCTCAAAAGCCTGTAGGAGATGGAATATAGGGATAGGGCCTTGAGGTGGTCTTCACAGAACATTTTACTTAGGCCCTGTATTATTTTAGTGAGGAACCTCTGCAGACGTTTCAATTGTTGGATATGCCTGGTTAGGTACATACCAAAGGGGGCATTCTACTCAATGATAGGTCTGATGATGCCAAATACAGTGGAACAATGACTTCCTTGGACTTAGATGCAATACCTTTTTTTATAAATTGTGCAACATAGAATGATTTCCTCACCACTGTAGACACGTGATGATCAGAGACTACATTACTATCTATGTGTGTCCCTAAGTCCCTGACTACTGGGTCAAGTCTAAGGGGTGTGTTGTCAATATGATAGTTGCCAGGGATGGATGACTTCCCAAAGGATACTATTATGCATTTCTTGGCATTTAGCTTTAGTCCATGGCTCTGACACCAGTTGTTTGTCTGTGTTTATCAGTGTGAGATTCAATGACAGCTCCTAATTTGCAATCATCTGCAAATTTAGTCAGACAGAGACCACTGACATTGGTCTTGATTTCTGAGAAGTAAATGCCAAAAGGGAGAGGTCCAAGGACTTATCCCTGAGGGACTCCACTTGTGACTGGCTTTTTGTAGAGGTGGTCTCCCCAATTCTAACTTCCTAGGTCCTGTCTGTGAGCCAGTTGGCTATCCACCGGGTGACATATGGGTTTGTAACTAACCTCTTGAGTTTTTCAACAATGCCCAAGTGGGGTATTGTGTCAAATGCTTTGGCCAGGTCAAGGTAGGCAGTGTGAATGATTTTTCCCTCATCCATTGCTTTGATGACCATCTCAAAGAAGTCCACATGGTTGAGCAGGCATGATCTGCCCTTGACAAAACCAAACTGGGTTGGGTCCAGTGTCTGGAGGTTTACTATATCTCTATTGATCATCTCCATGATAACTCTTTCCTTAGCTTTACATATAAGACTAGTGAGACTTATGGGTCTGTAGTTTTCAGGGTCTATAGATGGCCTACCTTTGTTAAGAGGAATGACTGTTGCCTTTTTCCATTCATGAGGCACAAAGCCTGTTTGGAGGTTACAGTTAAATAGTAATTCCAGAGGCCCTGATAGGTCATGTTTCATGCTGTTTAGAAGGCATCCTGGGATACTGTCTGGGCCCACTGATGCAGTGTACTTGGTCTTAGAGAGAGCATTAAGGACCTATTCCCTAGTGATAGTACGGGGAGTTAGACTTGATGATATTTCCTGAGGGAAGGTTGAGGGGGAGAGAGGGGTAAAGTTGGAGCTGAATTTATCAGCCTTTGAGGTTGCAGACATAGCTAAAGAATGCTTTGTGGTTGTCCTTGGCCTGGGAGGCCAAACTTACCTCAAATTTGGCTTTAGTAGACTTTATTTGTCATCTGAGGTCTTTATTTAGTTTAATGAAAGTGCTTTTATTCTGTTGGGTGTTGCAACTCCTAATTTTTGCCATCATTTTCTTCCTCCTTTTATACACCCTATTGATTTTGTGATTCCACCAGGTTTTTTGTTTGTTCTGTACTTCTTCTAGGTAGGTACAGCTGCCTCTATGCAACTATTAACATGCTTGTACAGGCTTTCTGTGAACAGTTCTGCATAGGCATCCGTGTTCTCAGGGTTTATGGGGGCTTGACATTTTGCCAGGTTCTCACTTAATAGCAGGAGGTTAGCCTTAGAGTAGTTCCTGAATGGCACATGTTTTGCAGAGATCCAGGCATAAGGTTGCCACTACTGCTTGTATTAAGTTTTGTTCTGGCTGAATTGATGACAGATAACAGAACAGTTTCAATACCTTAACTTGATCAAAATCCTGCTTGGATGAGGAATAGATAATTCTGGATGAGGAAAGGCATTAGTTGCTTATTAATGGTTTCTACGGGAATTTAGCAAAGGATAAAAGAATGACAACAGATCCAAAGTTGGACATAATGTTGGAAGGGTGCCCCTTGTGTAAAAGCAGAATTATAGCTTATTTCTTACAGCCTTTTCTAATACTGCAAATTAGTAGAGTAGCTATTGGTAGGACCTGTATGGTAAGGTCACCTAGGCATATAAGTAAAAAGTTTTAAAAGGGGAAGCCATTGTTTTAAAGAAACTGGGAGATCTCCACTAATAAAATACAGTTGTAACCTACTGTAAAAGGAAATTGCAGGGGCAAATGATAGATTATTTCCTTCATGGGGACCTTAGGTGATAATAGGCCCCTGTTTTAGTTAATTTTCATAGGATTCATAAGAACCATGGAAGTTACAAGTCTATTTTAATCTAATGACCATGTATGCCCTGCCATTACCCATCTTTTGGCTCTACCTCTTTTTTCAAGGATGGCGAGGTCTGTTAGTCCCAAGGTAAATGTAGGGGTACCCATCCAGTATTCCAGGACAAGCCTGAAGGAAGATATTGACTTTCCTTGTTTAACATGCAGAGGAAGTGTATTCCAGATAAGGAGAAGGTGCTGGGTGATAAATCTAACTCTCTGATATGCTCTGTTTATCTTTTTGTGGAGGTGCAGATATTTGTTTCTAGTTTTAGTTAAGGACTACCAGATCTCTTACAGCAAATTAAGCAAGGTACAGATCACTCCTCAGGAGTCTGTAGATCACAAATTACAGGGATAAACCTTCTAGCCTCTCCTGGTAACTTAAGTTCTTAAGATCAGAGATATTTGTAGTTTGGAACCTTAGACTTTTTGAGTTTGTTGATGTGTACAGTGAGATACATGCCGGTGAGGATGCTGTACTCTATAATGGGTCTATTCAGTACTGAACATTTCAATCTATATGAGATACCTTTGGCAATTAGTTGTACTAAACAGAAGGATATCCTGACTATAGCTGCCATATGATGGTCAAAGGAGAAGGAACAATAAACCCAGTGTAATATGTTACATTCCTGACTAGTAAGGGAGTGTTTACTATCCTGTATGTTATAGTAATTGTTGTTTTCTGAATGAAATAATATTACACATTTTCACATTTAATTGAAGCCCATTACCTATACTCCTGGTATTAACTAGGGTGAAGTATACAGATATCTGAGAGAGTCTTGACAATTGCACCCATTCTGCAGTCATTACCATTTTGTATGCAGTGGTCCTGATTATCAATTTTGAGATCAGAGAATAGATACTGAACAGGAGAAAACTCACCACAGAAATCTGGGATGTCCACTGGTTATCTTGGCCTTTTTGAAAAAGTACCTGCCAAATAAAGTATGTAAATTCTGTCTTTTAGCCAAATAACTATCACTCTTACCACATAAGGCTCTATGTTTAAGACTTACAGTTTGCTTACTATTGCAGCATGGGGTATGTTATTGAATGCTTTGGCCAAATTGAGATAAGCTGTATGAACAGCATGGTCACTGTTGACAACTTGTGTAACTCTCTCAAAGAAGTTAAGAAGATTAATAGGCATGATCTCCCTTTGATGAAGCCAAATTGCTTTTCATATCATAGTTGATGCACCCCATAGCACTACAGATCAGACTCATAAGGCTGCTTGATATATAATTTATCAGGATCTGAGTCAAACTTGCTTTGGCTTAAACTCTACTACCATATGGCAAACCACCATACATACCAATATCATCATACGTGAATCTGTAGTGAAAGACACTGATGCACCCCTCACCATGTAGTGCAAAGAGATGGTCATTGTCAGTTGCCAATCAGGCATCCAGATCCACCACATCATGAATGCACTCAAGTCCCACCATCAAAAGTATACATATGACACAGTCATTGCACATGTGCGTGTGTGTGAATGACTTAAGATGTACCTCCATAAACTATGTGAAGAAAGACGTGCTGGAGCTCTCAAAATATGTGTCTAGGCCAAGTATGAACCTAGGCTTGAGCAGTATTCTACCATCACCAAGAATGATGCCACAATATGATTAAAAGACAACTGACTTCAGCAAGTTGCTTGGATTCTGTTATTATTCTAAGGGGACACAAATATTAACTTGAGAAGAGATGGTAGACTGCTTTGCCAAGTATAGCCTGTACTCCCCAAGGCTTCTGTATATTAGCTAAAACTTTATCGACTACCTTTGTGCAACATAACTAAACATAATCAGGACAACATTAAGGTATTACTGCTCAAAATTAGGAACCTTAACAAAAAAATTCCACACCTTACAAACACTGCTTACTCTGGAAGACGGATATGTATGCATCATCATGGAGACATGCTTCAGGACAGTGAAAGCACTTCATCAGAGGAGGGCTGCAATGTTTATCACTCATACAGGCCCACTGCATTAGAAGTAGGCACTAAAGGAGGATATGCCTCTATATTTTTAAAAAAAACTCAGCTCCAGACTCGTTATAAGGAAATGACTTGGAACTCCTCTACATCCACTTTGCTATAAACAAAACCCTTTATGACATCACAGCTGACTATAAGACCCACCTATATGTCCCCCTTAGCCCATACTTATTACCTAACCAGTACAGAGTTCCTGTGTGTTACACTAAACACCGTTCTCCTATTCTCAAACATGTATGTCCAGAGATTTCTAGACTTCATAAATAGAAACTCCCTGAACAAATTAGTCCACACCTCAACCAGGGGCATAAAATCCTGCACTTGGTCCTTACCAGTATGGGGCAGTTCTGTTTCCATCATACTGTGACATTCTACCTGGTCAAATCAGATCACAAGTCAGTCACATTTACCTTAAAACTGAAGCCACAAGCTTCTTCCAATACTTAGTATTTACAGACTATGCAAAGATAATCCACTAAAACTGACTAAATTCAAAACTCATTTCCTCCTTGATGATCCCACAGCTTATACAAAATCCTATACTGCCAAGTTCTATACCCATGTAAATACCTGCACAGCTGCATCTGTCTCTGTCCAAAATAAACACAATATAACATTCAAAAATAAGCCCCTATAACATAAACAGGCTTTATAATAAATGAAAAATGAAAAACCTCATTACACACAAAAATAAATCTAAGTCTCAGGAAGTCAAAAACACGCTTGCTAAACTAAACAAGGAATGCTGTTTCCTGATCAAATCAAACCTGGATTATAAGGTAAAAACAGCCACCGAGGCAAAACATAATGACTGCCAATAATAACTGGCATGTATGTGTTAGAAATCTAAGAAACAACGGCCATCACTGCATAGCGCTAATAGCAAATAATATCACATACTCAGATTCAGAGGATATAGCCAATCTACTAGTAGATAAACTGAGCTCTAATTTAACCTGCTCTTCTCTCCAATATTCTCAGATTAAATATTCACATCTTCCCCTCTTCGAATGTCCCAAGAACAAGTTTTCAAGGCAATGTCAAAGGCCAAGAGCAGTCCACCTGTGAGGCAAGATAACATGCCAGGCTGCCTACTGGCTATCCTGAAACATGGATTGTCAAAACACCCTACTGAGGCTATTCAACAATAGCCTCAAACTGGCTTTGTGCTAGATGAATGGAGGAAAGCAGCAGTCATTCCATTGCACAAAGGTGAGGCAGACCCATAAGCCTGACTAGCCTCATCCGTCAGACTATAAAAAGGATCAATATGTAAGTAATAAATAGGGATATATGTCACCTACAGACTATTGACCCTACCAAGTCCTGTCTACTTAACCTACATTACTTCTTCAAAAAAGTCACTGAGCCAATGGATGAGGGCAAATAAGTGCACACTGCCTATATGAACCTTGCAAAGGCAATTTATACCATCCCATAGTCAGGCATAATAGATAAGCTCTACCAGCTAAATGTCAACCCCAATGTAACCCACTGCATAGCAAACTGACCCACAAACAGAACACAAGAAGTAAGGGTGGGTGGTTCTACCTCCTCTAAAAGGCCTATCACTAGCTGTGTGTCCCAGGGTTCAATCCTTGGGCCACTTCTCTTTAAGATTTTCTTCTCATAGACCAAAGATAATGTTAAGGGATAGTGGTTGAACAAGTTTGCAGATGAATGCAAAATTGGTGCCATTATAAACTCTCCGAGGATACCATGATCTTACAAGAGGGCTTGTCCCCCCAAAAAAATCTGGTATCAAAACCATGGACTGAAACTAAATGCCAAGAAATGTATAATCATATTCTTTGGCAAGCATGACTCCTTTTGTAATTGCCACATTGACCTCCCCCCAAAAAAAAAACTGATCCCATAATTAGAGATCTGGAAACTTACATTGACAATGAACTGTCCTTTCATAACCATGTATCCAATATTGTAAGGAAGTCCTTTTTCATCACTTATATCAAAGGATATGGCATCCATTTTCAGGAATGTAATTTTTCCTCTGAACTCAGCACTCATTAGGTTGATCTTTGAGTATAATTCCCCTTTTTGTATGTACATGTTCAAACACTTGTCACAGATGGAATGACCACAACACTTCCTCACAGAAAGAAAGTGCATGGAAGTCTACTAGGTTAAAGTTGAAAACATTCAACTTTGTAGTTTTATTTTTGCATTGACAGAATTTTGTGAGACACTCACATATGTACTTTTCCTTAAAGTAGCAGCAAACTGGTTTATGCTGCCCAACATGGTGTGATGTATAATGCCACTGGCATTGTGCTTTACTCCACTGACAGAATGCATAGTGATGTTTCCATTAATTTACTGTTGTAAGATGCTATACTAAACTGCTTATAACCCCCATCACCTAGGTAATATTAACCTCCTAATATACTCCTGGTACAATGAGAAGTACAGAACAATGGGAGTGTGAGTCATAGTTTTTTTAATAATGACTTCATAGCTTGGATGATATGAGGTACAAAATTAAAACACATAAACACAATACAGTAGCAAGGAGTTACCTTGTATATAAAGAAGATCACTTTTCACCTCATAGCACACAGAACCTACTATCTAATGTTTTATTTTTAAACAAGAAACATGTTTAATAAATTATCATGTATGACATACGCAATCTTACATTTCTATAAATGAAAAAAAAGAAACATACCAACATAATCTCAGTTGTAAACATTATACATTACAAACCATGCCCACACAACTGTAGCTGCAAACATTATACATCACTTACAATATATCCAGTCATTGTCAGCCAACCATTACATAGCTCATTCAATTCCTGCTTTCTTTTAAACCTCATTCCTCCTCTGCATGTATTGACCTCATACGTCCCATTTATTTCCTATATAATTTGCTCCTATCCTTTTCTAAAGATCCAAATTCCAGTTGCTTATTTCTATTACTATATTCGATACTTCTAGTAAAGTTGTCTTATAGTTTGATTTCCATTTTCTAATAATTGTTTTTTGGCGGCCATCATAATTAGACTCAGCAAGGCTTTACTATATCTAGGCAATTCTGATTCTGTATCATAGCTCAAAAAATTACTTCCTTAGTTAAACCAATTTGCTCACCAAGCATCTCCAACAGAGCAGATGGTAGGGAATCTTTAAAGTCTGCTGACTCATTACACACTCAGAAAATAGGTTCCTAGTTACCTCTTTCTTCCTCATCATATCTCCAAAATTTGCTGTCTACCTGAGGAAACATTCTTTAGAGTCTACTTGGGTATAACAATATCTATATAAACACTTCCAAGCAAAGATCCTAAATCTTCTAGACTTTGTTGCATATTTGGGAGACATACATATATCTCCCCATTGTTTCTTTGTGAATTGATTATCCAAGCTCTCTTCTCAATCCTTTCTAACTTTCACTGATTGATTCTTATAGTTATCATGCAATATTTTATATGCTCTACTAATTATTCCATTCTTAACGGCAACTTCTGTTCGAGAGTCTACTAAAAACTCTACTACTGCTGGTCTTTCATTTAAGACCCTCCTATTTCTTTCTCTTTGCCTAAACTCTCATATCAAGCCTTGATAGGGAAGTCAATCTCTAACCCGCAGTCAAACTAAGTTCTTGGCATCTTCCCATCATATCACCTTTACCTCTTTAGATATTTGCTCCAGATACCTTGGTTCCTTTTCCAGGTTTCTCCAATAAATTCCATCTCGATCTTGCCTAGTGTCTGTATCCCTAATTGCAGTCATCGCTATTGGTAGAATCTCCTTTCTCCATTCATGTGTTGGCTTAGTTCTTAGAATACTTTCTGCTAGTTTATGATTATAGTATTCTCTATGATGACTGTTATTCTCCTTAAAGGCCTGCATCCAACCTCCCAGTCTCTCCTTGTTTCTTGAGCTTCACCCATTCCATCATCATCTTTTCCCACTATGAATTATAGTTTTCTTCTTGTGCTATGTATAGGAGCCTTAACTGTGTTGCTCTGAAACCCCCCTTCAAATTGAGTAATCCCAACCCACCCTGTTCTACTGGAAGAATAATCTTATCCCACTTGACTCTTGCCATCTTCCCCTCCAGATAAAATCCTTTAGCTTTTTATTAATTGTTATCCACAACTTCTCCTCTGGCTGATAAAAATATGTCTGACCTGTGTATAAGACTAAAGGTACTAAAAACATTTGAATTGCTTGTGTCTTATTATCGATATCCATAGGTTCATAGGTTCATAGGTTCATAGGTTGGTACTAGGCTATCAGCCCTAGGGCCTGTACAAGCCTAGCCATAACAATTCCCTGGCTATTTCTTTCCACACTATTTACTTCCCTGGACCCCTGTCTAGCAGGGCAACTGACGTGATCCCTGGGGTGAATTTCCTTTCTCCCATCCAATCGCCAAGGTTCCTTTTAAAGAGGGCCAAAGAGGCACTTCTGCTTGACATGTATGGGCAATCTATTCTAGAGTCTGGGGAGTCTCTGGATCAGGAACCTATCCCTCCAGCATGTTTTGTTTATTGTGATGACAAGGTTTAGATCCCTGGAGCTTCTGGCTCTGAGGGATTGGGATTTCTTTAAGTGCAGCATGTCCAACAGCTCAGGGTTTGACATGGCCTTGTATGTTAAGCAGAGATCGCCTATGAGTAGACGATATGTGACAGAGTATAGGTGGAGTTTTTTAAGGTGGTCAGCGTAGGGCATCTGCTTTAGGCCTGTGATTCTTTTAGTAAGGTATTTCTGCGGCCTTTCCAGTTGTTGCAGATGTCTTGAGAGGTACATACCAAATGGGGCATTGTATTCTATAATGGGTCTAATGAGGGATGAGTACAGTGGGACAATGACCTCCTTTTTTCTGGATGAAAAGCCCTTACTGATGAGGTGTGCCACATAGAAGGATTTCCTGACTGTTGTGGCGATATGGTTATCGAAGGTGAGACCACTGTCCACCTGTGTCCCTAAGTCTCTTATCACACTTTCGGTGTTTAGTGTACTGCCACCTATATGGTAATTCATGGATACATGTATTTTCCCAAAGGGAATAACTATACATTTCTTGGCATTGAGCTTGAGCCCATGGCTCTGGCACCAGGCATCTGTTTCTGTAAGGCCCTTTTGTAGAGTATCCACATCATTTGGGGATTAAATAATGGCTCCCAGTTTGCAGTCATCTGCAAACTTTGTTAGCCATAATCCCTTAATGTCGGCCTGTACTTCAGAGAAGTAGATGCCAAACAAGAGCGGTCCCAGGACTGAACCCTGAGGCACTCCACTTGTCACTTGCCTGGAGCTGGATTTGGAGTCGGCTACTTTTACAGTGTGGGTTCTATCAGTAAGCCAGTTAGCAACCCACTGGGTGATGTAGGGATTAATGCCCAGCTTAGTAAGTTTATCTCTGATTCCAGAGTGGGGGATGGTGTCAAAGGCCATGGCAAGGTCTAGATAGGCTGTGTGGACCACCTTACCCTTGTCCATGGCTCTGGAGACTGATTCAAAGAAGTCAATCAGGTTCAGGAGATAAGATCGGCCCTTCACGAACCCAAACTGGGTGGGGTCCAGTGTTTGAAGGTTGCCAATGTCTTTGTTTATAAGTTCCATGATAATACGCTCCATGGCCTTGCAGATAAGGCTCGTCAGACTGATGGGATGGTAGTTTCCAGGATCCAAGGTGGATCCCCTCTTGTGGAGCGGGATAACTGTAGCTCTGCGCCACTCAGTGGGCATGAAACCTGAGGTGAGGCTATGATTAAACATGACACTTAGGTGAGGTGCCAGTTCATATTGTAGTTCATGTAGTACACAGCCCGGGATGTCATCTGGTCCCATGGATGCTGTATTCTTAGCTTTGGAGAGTGTGTTTTTTACCTGTGTGGCCGTTATTACTGGAATTTGGCAATCTTCCGGTATTGAGATGGGCCATTTAGAGGGTGAGAGGGGGGTGAAGTTGGCACTGAATCGATCTGCCAGGATATTGGCAATATCCTTCAGATCAGTATATTTAATGCCATTCTGTTTTAGCTCAGAGCAGATCTGAGCATTGCCATTTAGATTCTTGACATAGTTATAGAATGCCTTGTGGTTGTCTTTGGAATCTTTGGCAATTTTATTTTCATAACTAGCTTTGGAGGATTTTATGAGGGATCTCAGTTTCTTACTGAGGCTGGTAAGGAAGTTTTTTGCATCCTGGGATTTTCCTCTTTTCTGCAACAGTTTCTTCCTTTTGTTGTAAAGTTTGTTTAATGCAGGGGGACCACCAGACTGGCTTCCTTTTTTGGATGAGAGCATCTTGGCTCTATTTGGGATGACATGATTCATGCATGAGTGGATGTGCTCGTACAGTGCCTTAGTGTAGGATTCAGCAGTTGAACTTTCAGTTCCCGTCTGCATGGGTGTCATGAAGTTTGTCACTTCTGACTTGAGTAGCATGAAGTTGGCTTTGGAGAAGTTTTTTATGGAGGTTTCCTTACTGGGGGTGGGGGTGGGATGTGGATGTTAAGGGTGATTAGCTTATGGTCAGACCTGACTAACGAGGGGGTGACCATAGGTGTGGAGCATTGATTTCCCATGTTGGTAATAACCAGGTCTAGGATATTGGAGCCCCTGGTGGGACTATGGATTAGTTGATCCAGGGTGTTGGAATTTATGAATTCCAAGAACCATTGGGCAAAGGTGTTGGTACATGAGTAGTTTTCCCAGTTAATGGCAGGGTAGTTAAAATCACCCAGTATTAGGGTGTTTGGTTCTATCTTAATATTTTCCAGTATGTTTAGAAAGGTGTAGTGAGAATCTTGGGGTATGGTGGGGGATCTGTAGCAAGCTACAATTTGGATTGCAGTCTTACCTAGTGTTAGTTGCACCTGGAGAATTTCAGACACATTGTGTTGGCCAACTAGCCTGGTGGTGTGAATATCCTTGGTGAATATTGACACTCCTCCACCTTTAGTGTTTCGGTCCTGGTTTGGTGGCCAAAAAGTGTGGTAAGAGTTGTAGCCTGGTATTGCAGGGGTGCTCTCTGGAGCTTTGAACCAGGTCTCAGTTACTGCACAGATATCAATGTTCTCCATTTTTAGGAGTGCCTCGAGAGAGTGCATTTTGAGGTTTCGACTTCTAGCATTGAGAAGCATTACCTTCAGATTTTGCATGCTTGTACCTGTTACTGTGGTGGTTTTGTCCTTTGAACTTTGCCTAAAAAAGGCACTATAGGGGTAGCAACAGCCTTAGCCAGTAACCTGAATCCCAGGGGCGACAGGTGTAGACCATCTCTGGCAAAGCATCATGGTCTGTCAATCATGTCATCCCAGGCAGAAAGATACTGGATCCCCTTTGAATGACACCAGAAGCTTAACCAATTGTTGAAGTCAATCAATTTGTCCTTATATTGTGGTATCATTCTGGGCGAAGGCAGGATGCTGCTCAGGGCTAGGGTCATACCTGCCTGGGCCACATGATCCGAGAGCTCTTCCATGTCTCTTTTCATGTAGTCCAGGGAGGTACGTCTCAAGTCATTCATTCCAACATGGACAATGACAGAGTCATATTTGTACTTGTTGTGGAGTGATTGAGTGCATGCGTTATGTGGCGGATCCTGGCACCCAACAGGCAGCTGACTGTAATTTACTCCTTGTTCAATCTGGTTAGAGGGACATCAGTGTGCCGGACTATAGAGTCACCTATGACTAAAGTGTTAGGTACATTGTCTTACCTTAGGGGCTGTTGCTGGGTGGCACACTGGTGTTGTGAACTATGTGACACTTTGGTTGTGATTGGTGTTTGTTTGCATTTCAGCTTCATAGGTCCTTGTTGCTTTGGCAGGTTACAGTTAAGGGCCTCTGCATATGTGGATTTAGTGTTGCTATATGTGGGTGTTGGTGGTGTGGGTTTAGAAGGGCTATGTGTTGCTTGAGGTGTAGTGTGGGTGTTAACCTTCTCCTCTGGACTGTCTAGCACAATCTTGGGTGGAGAGAGCTTTGCTTCCATTTTGGCTATGTAAGTGCATCTCTCACAGGTTGTAGTGTTGGGTGGTAGGAGGAGAGGGTTGTCTGTGTACATGAGGAAATTGCTGCATTGCCCCAGTATGCCCAGATTCACCAGGTGGACAGGAGAAATCACCGGAAGCTTACCCTTGGACATGCCTGGTTTGGTGCTTTTTTTTTTTTTTTGTAAAGTACAGGAGCTGTTTTCCCTTACCTTAGCAAGGTACTTTGCAATTATAGGCTGTTTAGTGCCTATGATTAACTTCTCCTTATTAACAAGGAGAGTTGAGTGCTTGTATCAGTTTAAGGCTTCCTAGTGCTTTCCAGCAGGTATTAGATAAAGTGCTAGTCACAGGGATGCTTAAAGGTAAGATGAAAAAAAATGCACACTGGAGTGTGCACTAGAGAAGTTAGATGTGAAAGTAGGTAACTTAAGTTTTACCTGTTTAAAAAGTTACTGTTTAGTGGAGAGTTACTATTTTTAAAACATCAAGATGGATTGAAAGGGGTGCTCACTTTTGTATTCTGGTACTATGGAATACAGTAGAATGGCCAATAAATTTAAATAGTTGAAGGGGAGGGATTTCAAAAGTGATGATTTTGTGATTACTCACACAAGCTAGTGAAAGTAGAGAGGAAATGAGATATATGGTCAGATTAACATAAGAGGCAGGCAACTAGAAAGACAGTGGTATTTAAC
This sequence comes from Protopterus annectens, assembly GCF_019279795.1. Lineage (NCBI taxonomy): Eukaryota > Metazoa > Chordata > Ceratodontiformes > Protopteridae > Protopterus > Protopterus annectens. Next base: position 920,743,746 of record NC_056729.1, read on the forward strand.
AAGACAACTGTAACTGGGTGAAAGGGCGGGAAAAAAATTCTGCAAAATTCTGCCTGACTCAAAAGAGAGAGAGCTGTGGTCTCTTTTGAAGTTTTAATATGCTGTTAAAGCAGAATGCAACTAAAACACTAGGTAAAGAAAACAAACCACATTATTCAAAATATAGAAAGGCAATAAAGTAATGCAAAATACAAAAAATAAAAGCAAACTAACCTTTCCTTCACAGCAAAGTGTAGCAGAGTCTGGATGAGCCTTTCTGGTAAAGCTCTGAAATGTTTTATTTTACCCCTTAAATAGAAGGTTTAGTTCCTAGCTCCACCCCTCAATTAACAAATGATTAACCTTAAGTGACCTCTTCTATCTTATGAATGAGTCCTTAATTGATCAGTTCTAATTTCTGCCTGATTCAGTTCTAATTTCTGCCTGACTCAAAAGAGAGAAAGCTGTGGTCTTTTTTGAAGCTTTAATATGCTGTTAAAGCAGAATGCAAGTAAAACACAAGGTAAAGAAAACAAACCACAGTATTCATACAATGGAGCTCCCATTTTCTCAGTTTTTGTATTATCTTTTGTTTAGTCTATTCCCCCATATCCTTAGCTGCCACACCAGAATGATTTTTAATCCACCCTCCTAAATACTTCATTTTATCATGTCCTTATAAGTATGGACATTGCAGAACCAATTCATATGCAGCTACATAATTTAAGGTTATTGCCTTTGTTTTAGCTTCATTAATTTTATATCCTGAAAAGATCTGAAACTGTATCAATATGTTACACAACACTGTAATGTCCCTTTCTGGTTTTGTCAGGTATAAAATAATGTCATCTGCAAATAGAAACAGCTTTTCTTGACTACCATATCAATTATATCCTTGAATTTCTGAGTCCCTTATTTTCTTTGCCAATGGTTCTAAATATAATGCATATAACAAAGGGGAGAGAGGACACCCCTGTCTGGTTCCTCTGCTCAAGCAGAAATTACCAGAGATGACCCCACCAAGATTTTCACCTCCGATCCTTAATACATCCTCCTAATCAACCTTATAATTTTATCAGGGAATGCAAATGCTTCCATTGCTCCGCTCATAAAGTCCCAGCTAACTCTGTAAAATGCCTTCTCTGCATCAACACCCACAAACAACAGTGGTATTTTCTTACATTCTGCTTTCCTCTGGATCATCAATGTTCTGTTAATGTTGTCAAATGTTTGCCTCCCGAAAACCACATTGATCCATATCTATCAATTTTGGTATCACATTTGCCATTCTTTTAGCCATTATAGACATAAACACTTTATAATCATGGTTTAGTGTTGAAATAATCCTGTATGAAGCTGGATCTAATGAATCTTTATCTTTTTGTAAGTATTACAGCTACTACTGCTTTCTTCCAGGATGTTTGTACTTCTCCTCTTCATAAAATATTGTTAAAAAAAACTTCCAGATCTTTAACATTTTTTCCCTCATAGCTTCCAAACTTCCACAGGAATATCATCTATTCCTGGAGACTTTCCTGTAGATTGGTTATACACCATCATTTTTATTTCATCTCTTCCTGTCCTAACTGTTAGTAATTGAGGTTCTTCTTCCTCTAACCTTGGCATATTTAATTCTTTCATATCACTTCCATTTGTACTTTTCTTGATTTTCATATTTCTCTGCTTTAGACAGGCTTTCATAAAATTTCTGAAAATGTTCTAATACTTCTACAGGATCTCTTGTTATCTTCCTTGTTATAGGCTCCCCAAGCTTGGTAACAGCCCTTTCAACTTTCTGTTGCCTGAATCATTGTGTTAAAAGTTTTTGTGCTCTAGAGTTATTATCAAAAAAACAGTTTTTTAACAGCAATATTTCTAAACTCATGCACATTATTGAGGTAATCCCTTATTTTCTGTTTAGCATTCTGCAGTTGGTCCTCTTCTTGTTCTGTGAGATTCCTCCAATTTTGCAATACTTTAATATTTGTTAGTCCATCTAAATAATTCTTGTTACAGCTTAAGGATATCTCCCTTTCTTTTATTTCCCCCTATTTTTAAACTCTTTAATTTTTATCCCACTCCCTTTCTGTATTTTCAGAAGAGGTTTCTATTTTCTCTAATAGCTCCCGAATAATTTTCACTACCAATTCCTTAAATTTCTGAATTTTCAAGAGATAGGTGGGAAAGAACCAGTGTCTCATTTTTATTTCATTACCCTGTGTTTTTATTTTAGTTATTATTCATGCATGATCTGAAATTGTTATTTGGTGCATATCAAGACCTTCAAATAAATGCACATGTTCCTGTGAAATGTAAATTCTGTCTAGCCTAGCCCCATTTTTGTATCTTGGAGAATAATATGTATTCCTAGTACTGAATTCATATCTTACATGCCAAATATTTTCATAAATTTCTTTAAAAATCTACCCTCCTTTGTTATATTTTCCCTTCTGGGCCTCCCGGACAAATCTTCACTATTGCAAATCAAATTCCAGTCTCCACCTATAAGTAATATTCCTTGCTGAATGCTGATTATTTCTCCCAGAATTTTCTTAAGCTCCATTATAGCAGTTTTTGGTGGAATATAAATACATTCCAGTGTAATCCCCCTCCCTTGCCAGTATCCCTTTAGTACTACAAATCTACCATTATTGTCTTTTTTATACTCTTTTATTATTATTGGTGCTCCTCTTGCAATTAATATAAGTACTCCTCTCTTTCTTTGTCCAAGGCATTTTGCTGAATAACCATCCTGGAAACCTTTCTTTATCAAATTCACATATCCAGTTCTTTCCAAGTGTGTCTCCTATAGCATAGCTATTTCCACTCTACATGTTTAATATAGTTCACTACTCTTTATTTGTTGTATTTATTTGTGAGATAATAAAGACACTATACAAAGCATAATATTCTTGAGAGATTATAATTTCCACCTTTTATGTATAACAGCTTTTTTGTTAAATGTCTAGTTTCAAATTTTGTGTTACATGCATGTACTGTTTAGCAGGTTAATCTTTTATACAGTTGTTTCTTGTTATCTCCATTTGAACATATGTCACATCTTATGAGTACAGAACCTTTTGTTTTATTGACAATCCTCAAACAAAAATACACACACATATCCCATAGCCCTCTAAAACCTATTAACTTAATAATGACACAAAAAACTACATACATCATCAAATATTGAAGTTTTACCCTCCTAACAGGAACAAATGTTCCAAACTGACAGCCACACACACAAATTTGAGCTAATAAAAGAAAGGCAATCCATGTTAAGAAGCATGGTATAGCCTATGGTTTTATTATGTGCTATCTGATTTTGTCTTATCTTTATAGCTCTCTCAACTGGGAAAACACTTGAATGCTTTCTGAAAACATTTTCTCCAAGCCATTTCTCTTTATCAGATTGTCTGCTAGAGACTTGAGAACCAAACCCAAAACTGTTTACTAGAAAAAAAGTCTTATACTATTTAATATCCTTTTTTATTTACTTGTTTTCTCTTAAAACTTTTTACTAGATTAAGATAATGGCCTTAACCCAGTCATTCGACTATGCAAGAATGAGAAAAAGAGCACTGATTTTTCTTTTGCCATGCTCTTTTAACCAGATCTTTTTTTTCCTTAAAATCGAACAAGGAGCTAGAGAAGAAGGGAAAAAGAAAGAAAAAGAAAAAAAATCATGAGCACCTATTTATATTAATAGCCCCATTACATTTAAAAATAACTGAAAAACTTTATAACATGCAAAGAACATCATGCACTATTTAAACAGTACAATTAAGAAAAAATGTTTTACTTCATGTACCTTTCTTCCTCCTCTTCCCCACTGCGTATTTTTCCAAACATTAATGATATGAAGTAGGGAATATGCTTTAGAGTCCCCTACAAGTTTAACAAAGTCTAAAAAAGTCCAATATTTCCAGATTTTCTTGTTTTGTCATGTTTCACAAATATTTGTCAGTTTCCAAGATACTGATTTTAGTCTCTAAACATTAATGGCATGAAGTAGTGCATATACTTTAGAGTCCCCTACAGGTTTAACAAAGACCAAGACAGTCCACTTTTTCCAGATTTTCTTGTTTTATTCCTGTTCATCTCCTTCTCCCAAACCATGTCTCAGCTTCATTTCCAACATATTTTCGATTTTTCTAATTAACTCTTGTGTTGTTATCCCTCTCTCAAGCATTTTCTGTTAAAACACTAAAAAAGGTTTCACTGGCACAGTCCCTCATGTCCTTTATTACCAGAAGAACAAGAAGCAGAATCTCCTTCTGTTTCACACCTCATTTTTTGTTGGACAAACTTTTATATTTCTTCCATAGCGTGTACTTTATCAAAAAATTATTTTGTTCTTCCAGGGAAAAATATGTTGAAGATAGCTGGGTACAGCAGTTTGAATCTCACTCCTGCTTCTTGACATTCCCTAAATAATGGGATACATTTTCTCCTCTTCTGCCTGGTGTACAATGAGTAGACATTCTCCACAAACAGTCTGCTGTCTCCCAGTTTTAGTATTTTGTCCTTCTGCCACAGTTTTGTCAGAATCAACTCCTTCTGCTGGTAAGATTTCATCTTTACTAATAAAGGTCTAGGTTGGTTTACCAAAGCCAGGTTTCGAGCATACAAATGATGTGCCCTTTCAATTAATAATTCCTGTTGTGGAATACCAGTCCAGTTGCTTATTTGTGCTTTCATAAAATTAATACAGTCTGTTCCTTCCAGCTTCTTGTGTACAGCAAAAAATCTTAGATTTTTTTCCTACGTGCTCTGTCCTTTAATTCTATTATTACTTGAAACATTGCTTCTTGTGCAGTCTCATATTCAGAAAGCCTTTTCTTCATTTTGACCTCTGAGTTTTGTAGTTTTATCAGTTATCTGAATACCTGTTTAAGGCTTCTTCCATTTTTTCCAGCCTCTAATTGTTTGAGTGTTTCATTTATTTTAGTCAGGTCTGTGTGCAGTTGCCTTATACTTTCTCTAGGTTATTGGAAGTCATGTCTGGAGCTTGCACTGCTTTTTGTTGAACAGCTACAGTAATGTTCCCAGTCAGTGTCTTTCGTCACCTTTTGTAGCTGATTTTCCATCAGGGCCTCCATATTTCTTTTTTCCTGGCATCCAGGCAGTGCACTTATTAGCCAGTTACTGAAATTTAACCCAAAATCTAGGCCCACTGGCTTTCTCTGCTAAGTTTCTGTTATCACACTGGGAGAGCTAAAATTAAGCTGTTACTCATTGTGTAGCCATCTTGGCAGTTTCACTACTATCTAATGTTATGTGTATTCTTAAAATCAGAGGAATACATTATACAAATCTGTGTTAACATGCAGTTGTTCATTTTCATAATGTTAAAAGCTGGGAAATATGATCTTAAAGTATTTATGAGTTACAGCACTATAATATTAAAAATACGAGTATATATCGAACAGTATGTGATGATAGGAGGTACTGCCAGCCATCCTAGGAGAAGTAGGGTAGTAGATGTATGACTTGTGCCAACACAGCTAGCTAGAATTCTGTAAATAATTAAATGTCATTTGTATATCAAACTGATATGTACAGATGATTGTGCTGAAAATGTATTTGTGAGGTTTCCTTTGTTAAAATGTATCAACATTGTACGTTGCTGGAATGAAAGAAAATGTACATGTATTACTGTAACTGAATTAAATGTATATGTTTTAATATAGGATAGTGGGACAGCAAAGGTTAACCAGTTGGCTTATTTTAAGAAAAATAAGGGAAATGTAAATGAGCTGATAAATCATTAAAATGGCACCCACAGTAAAAGAGCTCAGTAAAAAGAGGGAAAACCCCAGATACTGCCGTAAATATTTAAGATGTGTATTGTAGCCATCTATGCTAAATTCCTGTCTCAGCTTGAAAGGGGGTTACTGTGAGAACCTAGAGTCTGGTGACCAGATGCGGTCATTCTGCAAGCCATCTTGGATATTATATTTTCTAGGAAATTATCTCTAAGTATTGAGTATTCTGTTTTGGGGAACCTGACTAGAAAGAGTGCTCACATATTTCATTGTGCCTTGCTCTATGAAGTAAGTTATTAGGGAACAGTAATTCTCCTAGATTCAGTCAAGAAAATATAGTAAAGCTTAGTTTAGATATTATATTTCTTTATTTGTCTGAGTCTGTCCATCATTGTTGTTTTCAATATTTCTTGTGATTTGAACTCTGGTTTACTGTAAATATATATTTAGCATTTTCTTGTTCTTTTACTATTTATTATTAAATGTATTTAAAACTTTTATTGTAGCTGGTCTTTGTAGAAAGTACTTAACCTTTGAAAGTGCGTATATTTATTTGGTGACACTGTGTGGGTCACTCCAGAAGGCCTAGCTGTCTTGGTCAACTACTACCATTTGTATTACTATTAATATTACACACCCTATGTTAAGGGCCTTAGAGTAGCTGATTGTGGAGTGTCTGGTAGCAGTGATAACTACTTTGTTCTCTGGGCAGAAGAGGGCACAGCAGGCAAATCTTTGCTAGCTTTCCCAGGTGTGTGTGTGTGTGTGTGTGTGTGTGTGTGTGTGTGTGTGTGTGTGTGTGTGTGTGTGTGTCTGAAAAATCAAATCTCTCAGTGTGTGTGTCAGCTACTTGGAGCAGGGACACCATGCACTGGGCTTACAGAGAGGCTGCTGGTGTTCTTGGCTTGGATGCTCGGCTGAGGGCCTAACCCTACAGCTGTACTAGTGGGGAGTCTTATTGGGGACCTGGAGGGAGACAGATATATAGGAATACAGACTCTGGACTGAGTGTATTCCCTGTGTGCTCTTAAGGGAAATTGTGCTTGATACAGACAGGTCTGCATCTGGAACTACTGAATGTATCCATTTGTATTCCAAGTGTACATCCCTCTCCAGTGTCAGTGGTGAGCCTTCAGGTATCTTGATTACTGACCCAGCGTGGAGACATCACACAGTTCTTATAATAACAAGCTATACACAAACTGCAACTCTGCAGCTCAACCTAACTACAACTGAAACTTAAGTCAAACTATACATGTACATCAAGAGAACTGTAACCACAAATTTTGCTGTAATCATTACCCTATCTAAACAGTAACTTTAAGTTGAAACCTATGCATAATGCTGAACCTAATGGTGAAATTTAACATAAACCCAAAGGCTAACTCTAGTTGTAATTCTAAAACCAAACTTAACTCTACGTCTTACTTTTTTGTTATACTTTAAACTTTTCCACCACCTTTACTTCAGGCTCTAACTGTAGCCCAGTACTGAGGTGCAGCAAATCCATTGACACTAATTAGTATCCTAAATGTACTCTCAGCCCTTATTCTACATGTATCTGCAATACTCTCCTTAATTAAAAGAACAATTCTAAGCTTAAGTATCATCATTCTTCTAACTTCTTCTCTAACTGTAGATACATGCAAAATCTTTTCCATAAATGTTGCTGTTACTACTACCATAATCTTAGCTCAAACAACTCTAAGCTTTAGTCTGTTTCAGCTTTGTCCTTTCTAGTCTTATTGTAATTACAACCTAAACTCTAAACATGTTATCCTTACCGTAAGACTAACCCTAACAATATCCATAATTTTAATATTGCAAACCCACATCTACAAATACCTCAAGTCAGAATATAAGTTCACATTTAAGGCTACAGTTAAGTGAATGGTTTGACACAAGATTTAATTTAGGGTTATTGTTAAAATTATGGTTTGTCACTTCTCATGGACATAACTTTAAATTAAAGGTTAAACATACAGTTAAGGTTAAAGTCTTGTTTAGGATTATGTGGTTGTTAGGACTGCACTAATACCAAGGCCTGTCTTTAGAGTTTAGGATGGACTTAAGCTTAGAATTTTAGCTATCATTTTCTGATCCTCTGAAGTTGTCATAACTGTATACTTGTTTGTGTGGGCCTTTTTCTGTTTTTGTACAAATACAGATATGGTTTGGCTGAAACTTCACAGTATATATTTCTGCTGTGATATTAGAAAATGAAACCATTTATATAGCTTCAATGACATTTGAAGTCACCAAGACTGAATTGTAAAAATTGAAAAATATGATAGCCCAATAAAACATATGCTAAAAGAAGTTAATTGGTATATTCTGATTGTTCTATACACCCACATTATTCCTAGCTGCAGATATACAGCAGTCATAGTATATACTGTCATTGGGCTATCTTTTGACCAAGCATAATGACAGATGTGAAACAGTGAGCTGGCTCTTTTTCCTTTAATGCACTGTGGAATGCTGGCATCTAATATACTGACATAAATTACATGACATTAAAATTACAGGCAAAACACAGCATTGTCAGACAGAATAGTAAACAAAGTTTTTTTGGGCCACACAGTTTGGGGAGGGCAACCCCACTTTCTGCCATTAAATTAAATCTTACATTCAGAGCACTACAAGGTGATTAGGTAAATTCAGATATGTAATGCTCCTGAAACAAAGATGACTACCCTAAAACTGATATAGAGGTTCCATAATAATGCATTTCTTATGATCACCAAATCACTAAGACAGTATTCTGAGTTGACTGCTGTCAAAATGCTGTTAAGAAATTATCTGACAACTGTTGCCTGTGAAAGTAAATTTTTAATAGTGAATTACAGGTCAGGTACTTCAAATTTGGAAATTAGCAGTATTATTCATTTTTACTTATAGTTTCATAGGAGATTACTAGGCTAATGGCCCTACATCTTTTACAAGCCTAGCCATGAAATACTCTAATTGACCACAGTTAGATGTTCATCGTTAGCAGAGTGATTCTATGCTCAGCACAGACTGCCCCTGTCCAAGATGGACATAGGTGCCACCCCCATAGTGAATTTATGGTCCCCCCATCCAACTGTCAAGATTGCGCTTCATGTGAAGTGGAAGCTTATTCCAGAGGAGCGACAATCTCTGGGAGATATATCTGTCACTCTAAGATGTTTTGTTAATATCACAGGCTAGGTTGAGTTCCCTGGAGCAACTGACTCTTGTCCCATTTTATTTGCGGATGTGCAGCATTTCCACTAATCAGAGACTACTCTGTAGGCCAGGCACAGGTTACCTCTCAGCAGCCTGTATGATACAGAGTATAGTGACAGGACTTTCAGTCTTTTAATGTGGGTCATGCTTTGAAGGCCTTGGATTCACTTGGTAAGAAACCTCTGTGGTCTCACCAGTTTCTGCAGGTGTCTGGTGAGGTACATACAGAAGGCAGCATTGTACTCAATTAGTAGTCTAATAAGGGCTGAGTACAGCAGAGTTATAACCTCCTTAGACTTGGATTTGATACTCTTATTTATGAGATGCACAATGTAGAAGACTTTCCTCACCACTATGGACACAAGGCTTATTTTATAATTTCCATTTATTTAAGAGAATAGAGTATGTTCTGCAGGGTGACTGTTAATAGTCTAAACTGATACCTGTTTTGTTTCATGACACCAAAAACGACTCTGTCTGCATCATCAGTAATTGCAGTGCAGCACACATTTGGTTCATTTTTTAGTCGCTTCCTGACCTAAAAGTGAAAATATGACGTTTGATATACAGAAACAATTTACTGAACACAGGAATATGATTATGCATCTAAAAAAAAAATTCAGCAATGGTATATTTCAGCACATTATATCTTTTGTTTGACATGATCTTATACAATTTTGAATGACTTACCTTTGACTGATGTGAACAATATTTTTTTCTTCAGTGCCTGAACTGTACGAGGCATATTTCTACTCATAAACCATGTTTTGACTTTATTGCTTACTTTCTTTTAAATACTGAGTGTCTTAAAAATGTAACCAATAAATGTATGTCAGACCAGGCAAACATAATTAGCTCACTGCATTACAGGGATAAATCCCTAACTATAAATAACTGCACCCCAGATAACATAAGTTCAAGTAACAATCTACAGGAGCCAATCAGGGAACATAGGATTGAATGGCCATAGTCAGCTGGCACATTTTTTAGTGAAGGGAGGCAGAGGTCCATTGCAGCAACAGCAATGACAGGGGTCACAGGGGTCACAATGTGCATCTGGCAGCACCGAGCAGTGTATGGCACTGTGGCTGGAAGCTGGTGAATGTGCAGTAGTGTGAATCCATTACAGGCCAGTATTATGCATCCCAATACGGGTCTACAGTACGTGATCGAAAATTCAGATGTTCGAACACGTAATGATCGACCCCGACTGAGCAAAATGTCGAACGGCCAGAAAAAAAATCACAAAAATCCAAACAAACCATTAAACTGCTTTATGCAGAGGGCAAGCCCCCCTGCACCCCCCACCCCGCTACTTAAATATACCAACTCCGAGACTGCATTACATTGCAGTAAATGGAAATCTCTCCCTACGGAGATTTCCATTTACATGTTCGACATTCTGCTGTTTCGCTCAATTGGGGTCGATCATTACGTGTTCGAACATCTGAATTTTTGATCACGTAATATAGACCTTCCCAATACAGCATTATACATATTAGAGCTGGGAAGGGTGGGAATGGGGGATTAAAATTCAAGAAAAAAAATTCTCCTTCACTAGTGTATGGGAAATATTTACATGTTGTTCAAGTATTCCCCTGGATTGGGGGTTAGATAGGGTCCATTCTTAAATGCAGTTATCACTAGTCAGCAGAGTGAAATCAGAACATTGGGCCATTGAAACAAGGGTAGCTCTGACAGAAGAGGACAGCAGAATGGTGGAGATGCAGGATAAACTGCATGGATGATGGCCTTATTGGTTCATAGGTTCATAGGTGTGTACTAGGCTAATGGCCCTGGAGCCTATATAAGCCTATCCCAAGAAGATTCCCTGGGATCATACTGCCCAAAGTTAGTTCCCAGTGCCCCTGTCAAGCAAGGCCACTGAAGTGATCCCCGGGGTGAACTTCCTATTGCCCACCCACTCATCAAGATTTCTCTTAAAGATGGCCAGTGAAGTGCTCTGCTTGACGTGAATGGGAAGTTTGTTCCAGAGTATGGGAAGTCTCTGGGTTAAGAACCTGCCCCTCCAGCATGTTCTGTTTATTGTGGTAATGAGGTTAAGGTCCCTAGAGCGTGTGGCACACTGGCTCTCAATTCAGTAGGGAATAAGCTCAAGAAAAAATATAGTGGGGCTGATGTTTGGCAGGCATAAGTGTGGAAAACATATAATAAAAAATAGGCTAATCTGTTGAAAAACATATTTCTATTACTGCACAAAATTCCACACACGTATATATATATTCCATCAAGGAATTTCAAATATATATATATACTTGCTTATCATATGTGTGTGTGTGTGAATTCATATATATACGTATATATATATATATATATATATATATATATATATATATATATATATATATATATATATATATATATTAATGACAGATATGTTCTAGTTCTCATGTTTCCTGTGTTGGTAGCTACTATATGGCGTACCTCTCAACTGCACAGATTTTTGCAGAATTGTCCAGATTTTTGCCTCTTATTTATGCTCTGTTTCTCAGAATGTTGTGGTTTTCTGACAAATCAATGACAAATTAAATTATGTCCTCACATTTCAAACAAATGTTCATATCTCTGGAACCATAGGGGTTATGAAAGAAGTATAAATGGCAAACCCTTCAGCACAAAATGTTTCTTATAGTGGTAGTATTCTTTAGGTTCTAGGTCCTAAACTGAATTTTATAAGTCACAGTAAACACAGTCACTATTACGTTTGTAATATTTTGTAAACAACTTACAATATTTCAGTAACCACTCAAGTTACACACATACTATCAGCAACATTTTATCCATATAGAGCTTTCATATGTCACTAAGGAGTTCTGTCTGTGTTACTTGGTTATTGAGGTATTTAGGAAATGTGAAAATTATATCGATATAAACTAATATCATGAAAACAACAGTTAATATATCTTTACCTGCACTAGACAGAGGTCAAATATTAATGCAGCTGAGTTTGCCATTGGTAAGCTTTAAGATGAAATATTTTAAAACCTTGTACACAACATGGTTTTGGAATTATTGATGCAAATATGAACAAGCAATATTTGACACCTAGAGGAGTAAGTAGGAGTTAACTGCAGATCTCCTGGAGGCGTCACTTGGATAATCTAGGATGTTCTGCAGAGGAGAATATAATCACTGTTTGCCACTTGTTCATAGGTTCATAGATACTTAGTAAGCTATTGATGTGCAAGTATCTTAAGAAGTCTAACCTTACATTTCCATGACAGTTTTGAGTCTTTATGTTTTGCATACGAATAACCAAAAGGTGGGCAGAATAAGGATATGCTGGGACATTTACTTGTTGTCCCTATCCACGAGGGACATGGGTGCTAATCTAGGGGTGAATTTGAAGTTTCACATCCATTTGTCCAAATTATTTTTGACTAGAGTAAGTACTTTGCTTTATGTGGAGTGGAAGACCATTCCATAGAAGAGGTATTCTCTGTGATACATACCTATCCATCCAAAATGTTCTGTTTATGTTTCAAAACAAATTGAGATCTTTTCAGTGGATGTTTATGCTCAGACTTGTGAATGTGTAATAATTCTGAAAGGGAAGGGTCTGTTGAAGTGTGTACATGAGGCAATGTCACCTCTTAGAGGCCTGTATGACATCAAGAAGAGGAACAAGGCTTTGAGATGGTATGCATAGTTTTTTGTGATTTAGGTGCTTCCTTTTTTAGTGAGAAACCATTGTTGTCACTCCAGTTGTGACAAGTATTTGGACAGGTACATGCCAAATGGAGTATTATTTTTAGTGATTAGACTGAGTGGCTATTACAATGGAATTATTACATAACTAACCTGGACACCATACCTTTAGATATAAGCTGTGCAATGAATAAAGATTTCCTTACATTACTGGATATGTTCGTTGACTACATCGGTTCCCAAATCCCTGACTTCAGCAGCAACCTCAAGGATATACTGTCAATGTGATACTTAAAATGGAGGCCCTGCTTGTCAAAGGATATGATTATACACTTACTGGCATTTAGTTTTAGTCCATGGTTTTGAAACCAGATATTTATTTTGGAAAGCCCATCTTGGAGGATCTTGTTGTCCTCTGCAGAGTTTATGGTGGCTTCAAGTTTATTATTGTTATTCGTATTTTCATAACTGTTTATATTTTCATATCTGAGAAAGAGAATTATGTATCATTACGGGCATGGTGTGAAGTGTCATAGTTGGAGATAGAAAAAATGCATTGCTACTCGCCATGTATACTACACTATACTGGAAATGCTAATTGTTTGCCAGTAATTATGAAGATACACAGTATTTCCATATAACACAAATATTTTCAAACCAAGTGATTTACAAACTATGACATGGCATCTGGTGGAAGGTTAGATGATGTTGAAGAAAACTGTCACTGATGTTCATGCTGCAAGTTTTATATCTTGAGAAATAGCCAGTGCCATTTATATTGTAAATTGCACAAATAATCATAGTCTTTGTTGTCATATCTCTGTAAATGTTTTCAGAAACAAGCACTTAGAAAGGAATTTGTTGTCATGTAAAATCACAGAGCTGGCTAAATAAAATGTTTTGACTCTCTGTGTCTAGGTTGTACAGTTTCAAAGAAATGAAAAGTCATTAGTGAAACTTTAGTGAAAAATATAACAAATTAATGTAAAGGCTGTAAATATACTATTACCACTTCTAGTTGCCTGCCTCTTAAGTTAATCTGACCATATATCTCATTTCTCTCTACTTTCACTGGCTTATGTGAGTAATCACAAAATCATCATTTTTGAAATCCCACCCCTTCAATTATTTAAATTTATTGGCCATCCTACATATTTCATAGTACCAAAATACAAAAGTGACCACCCCTTTCAATCCATCTTGCTGTTTTAAAAATAGTAACTCTCCACTAAACCTTAACTTTTTAAACAGGTAAAACTCAAGTTACCTACTTTCACATCTAACTTCTCTAGTGCACACTGCAGAGTGCATTCTTTTCAATCTTACCTTTAAGCATCCCTGTGACTAGCACTTTCTCTAATACCTGCTGGAAAGCACTAGGAAGACTTAAACTCATACAAACACTGAACTCTCCTTGTTAACAAGGAGAAATTAATAGTAGGCACTAAACAGCCTATAATTGCAAAATACCTTGCTAAGGAAACAGCTCCTATACTTTTCAAAGAAAAAAAAAAAGCCCCAAACCAGGCATGTCCAAGGATCAGCTTCCGGTGATTTCTCCTGTCCACCTGGTGAATCTGGGCATACTGGGGCAATGCAGCAATTGCCTCATGTACACAGACAACCCTCTCCTCCTACCACCCAACACTACAACCTGTGAGAGATGCACTTACATAGCCAAAATGGAAGCAAAGCTCTCTCCACCCAAGATTGTGCTAAACAGTCAAGAGGAGAAGGTTAACACCCACACTACACCTCAAGCAACACATAGCCCTTCTAAACCTGCACCACCAACACCCACATATAGCAACACTAAATCCACATATGCAGAGGCCCTTAACTGTAACCTGCCCAAGCAACAAAGACCTCTGAAGCTGAAAAGCAAACAAACACCAATCACAACCAATGTGTCACATAGTTCACAACACCAGTGTGCCACCCAGCAACAGCCCCTAAGGCAAGACAATGTACCTAACACTTTAGTCATAGGTGACTCTATAGTCCGGCACACTGATGTCCCTCTCACCAGGTTGAATAAGGAGAAAATTACAGTCAGCTGCCTGTTGGGTGCCAGGATCCGCCACATAACGCATGCACTCAAGTCACTCCACAACAAGTACAAATATGACTCTGTCATTGTTCATGTTGGAGGGAATGACTTGAGACGTACCTCCCTGGACTACATGAAAAGAGACATGGAAGAGCTTTCAGATCATATGGCCCAGGCAGGTATGACCCTAGCCCTGAGTAGCATCCTGCCTTCACCCAGAATGATACCACAATATAAGGATAAAATGATTGACTTCAACAATTGGCTAAGCTTATGGTGTCATTCAAAGGGGATCCAGTATCTGTCTGCCTGGGATGACATGATTGACAGACCACGATGCTTTACCAGAGATGGTCTGCACCTGTCACCCCTGGGATTTAGGTTACTGGCTAAGGCTCTTGCCACCCCTATAGTGCATTTTTTAGGCAAACTTCAAAGGACAAAACCACCACCGTAACAGGTACAAGCATGCAAAATCTGAAGGTAATGCTACTCAATGCTAGAAGTCTAAACCTCAAAATGCACTCTCTCGAGGCACTCCTAAAAATGGAGAAGATCGATATCTGTGCAGTAACTGAGACCTGGTTCAAGGTTCCAGAGAGCACCCCTGCAATACCAGGCTACAACTCTTACCACACTTTTGGCCACCAAACCAGGACCGAAACACTAAAGGTGGAGGAGTGTCAATATTCACCAAGGATATTCACACCACCAGGCTAGTTGGCCAACACAATGTGTCTGAAATTCTCCAAGTGCAACTAACACTAGGTAAGACTGCAATCCAAATTGTAGCTTGCTACAGATCCCCCACCATACCCCAAGATTCTCACTACACCTTTCTAGACATACTGGAAAATATTAAGATAGAACCAAACACCCTAATACTGGGTGATTTTAACTACCCTGCTATTAACTGGGAAAACTACTCATGTCCCAACACCTTTACAAAACGGTTCTTGGAATTCATAAATTACAACGCCCTGGATCAACTAATCCATAGTCCCACCAGGGGCTCCAATATCCTAGACCTGGTCATTACCAACATGGGAAATCAATGCTCCATACCTATGGTCACCCCCTCGTTAGTCAGGTCTGACCATAAGCTAATCACCCTTAACATCCACATCCCAACCCCACCCCCCAGTAAAGAAACCACCATAAAAAACTTCTCCAAAGCCAACTTCATGCTACTCAAGTCAGAAGTGACAAACTTCATGACACCCATGCAGATGGGAACTGAAAGTTCAACTGCTGAATCCTACACTAAGGCACTGTACGAGCACATCCACTCATGCATGAATCGTGCTATCCCAAAAAGAACCAAAATGCTCTCATCCAAAAAAAGGAAGCCAATCTGGTGGTCCCCTGCCATAAACAAACTTTACAGCAAAAGGAAGAAACTTTTGCAGAAAAGAGGAAAATCCCAGGATGCAAAAAACTCCCTTACTAGCCTCAGTAAGAAACTGAGATGCCTCATAAAATCCTCCAAAGCTAGTTATGAAAATAAAATTGCCAAAGATTCCAAAGACAACCACAAAGCATTCTATAACTATGTCAAGAATCTAAATGGCAATGCTCAGATCTGCTCTGAGCTAAAACAGAATGGCATTAAATATACTGATCTGAAGGATATTGCCAATATCCTGGCAGATCAATTCAGTGCCAACTTCACCCCCCTCACCCCTAAATGGCCCATCTCAATACCGGAAGATTGCCAAATTCCAGTAATAACGGCCACACAGGTACAAAACGCACTCTCTAAAGCCAAGAATACAGCATCCATGGGACCAGATGACATCCCGGGCTGTGTACTACATGAACTACAATATGAACTGGCACCTCACCTAAGTGTCATGTTTAATCAGAGCCTCAACTCAGGTTTCGTGCCCACTGAGTGGCGCAGAGCTACAGTTATCCCAATCCACAAGGGGATCCACCTTGGATCCCGGAAACTACCGTCCCATCAGTCTGACAAGCCTTATCTGCAAGGCCATGGAGCGTATTATCATGGAACTTATAAACAAAGACATTGGCAACCTTCAAACACTGGACCCCACCCAGTTTGGGTTTGTGAAGGGCCGATCTTGTCTCCTGAACCTGATTGACTTCTTTGAATCAGTCTCCAGAGCCATGGACAAGGGTAAGGTGGTCCACACAGCCTATCTAGACCTTGCCAAGGCCTTTGACACCATCCCCCACTCTCGAATCATAGATAAACTTACTAAGTTGGGCATTAATCCCTATGTCACCCAATGGGCTGCTAAATGGTTTACTGATAGAACCCACACTGTAAAAGTAGCCAACTCCAAATCCAGCTCCAGACAAGTGACAAGTGGAGTACCTCAGGGTTCAATCCTGGGGCCGCTCTTGTTTGGCATCTACTTCTCTGAAGTACAGGTCAACACTAAGGGACTCTGGCTAACAAAGTTTGCAGATGACTGCAAACTGGGAGCCATTATTGAATCCCCAAATGATGTGGATACTCTACAAAAGGGCCTTACAGAAACAGATGCTTGGTGCCAGAGCCATGGGCTCAAGCTCAATGCCAAGAAATGTATTGTTATCCCTTTGGGAAAAACATGTATCCATGAATTACCATATAGGTGGAAGTACACTAAACACAGAAAGTGTGATAAGAGACTTAGGGACACAGGTGGACAGTGGTCTCACCTTCGATAACCACATCGCCACAACAGTCAGGAAATCCTTCTATGTGGCACACCTCATCACGAAGGGCTTTTCATCCAGAAAAAAGGAGGTCATTGTCCCACTGTACTCATCCCTCATTAGACCCATTATAGAATACAACGCCCCATTTGGTATGTACCTCTCAAGACATCTGCAACAACTGGAAAGGCCTCAGAAATACCTCACTAAAAGAATCACAGGCCTAAAGCAGATGCCCTACACTGACCGCCTTAAAAACTCCAGCTATACTCTGTCGCATATCGACTACTCAGAGGCGATCTCTGCTTAACATACAAGGCCATGTCAAACCCAGAGCTGTTGGACATGCTACACTTAAAGAAATCCCAATCCCTCAGAGCTACACGCTCCAGGGATCTAAACCTTGTCATCACAATAAACAAAACATGCTGGAGGGATAGGTTCCTGACCCAGAGACTCCCCAGACTCTGGAATAGATTGCCCATACATGTCAAGCAGAGTGCCTCTTTGGACCTCTTCAAGAGGAACCTTGACGATTGGATGGGAGAAAGGAAATTCACCCCAGGGATCACGTCAGTCGCCCTGCTAGACAGGGGTCCAGGAAAGTAAATAATGTGGGAAGAAATAGCCAGGGAATTGTTATGGCTAGGCTTGTATAGGCCCTAGGGCTGATAGCCTAGTACCAACCTATGAACCTATGAACCTATGAACTTTTCCTGATAACACTGTTGTGGCTGTATGGAATATAACGTGAAAAAAAATGGTAGAAAGTTTTGATTATGCATTTATGAGCATGTTTGTTCCATTAAGTATAAGAATGTTGCAAATGCATTATATAAGCACATACTGTAATGCAGTACCACCAACACTTATGTACTCAGCCATGTTCTTGTTGATGGCAGAGGTGCTGACAGGGATACTGACTTGGATTGTAAAGAATACTGGTAAGAAATTCTTATGAATGCTACTGTATCAAAAATATTTAAACAATGCTATAGACGTTAATGGTGTTTAAAAAACATTTTTTAAATTATCTGTAGTATTTAATCATTTTGATGTGATATTTTAAATTATAACTTATGATTATTGGTTTTATAATATTAATGATGCATTTAATATGAATGATTTGAAGTTCTTATGTGACACATTGCTTGTAATTAAGACAGAGATGCCAATATTAATTCTTTCTGATGAAATCTCATTTTGCCGTGAAGATACAAAATTGCTTACTGAACTTTGATTTTTGTATAAAAAAAGATTAGGCATTTTTCTACCACATCTCTTTTAGTGTTACTTTTTTCACATTTTTCACATCGCTATTTGATATTGTGTTTTGCATTTTCTGTTTAATGACTCACTGATTCTTAATTTAGTGACTGCAGTTATTGTTTTCAGTTTCTAAATACTTCTTTGATTTTCATAGGTCAAGAATTATAACTGACAGTGAAAGGCAAAGAAAATTACCTTTTTGCATTCAACAATTCTATTTCCTCATACTTTGTTATTCTTTTTTCAGACGGTTTTATTCTTTTTTTTTTCTTTTGGACATTTCTTTGTATTTGTTGTCATTTCTCATTGTAATGTAATCAGTTGCTATGTGTAATATATATCTAATAAAATGCAGTGATGATATCAAACATCTACACATGCTTACATTAATAATGAATGCTGCCTCATACACCCACATTATACCTCTACTGTTTTACTTTCTTTCTTTTTTCTGGCATAAAATACTCCTTCCACCTTTTCATTCGATTTTTTTTTTTTTTGCTCTAATGACTAATGCTACAGCTTTTTTTCTGTCATCTAATAGGAATTTCTTAAAGCTTGTGTTACTGACTGTATCATATGCATCTTCTTTTTGCATTATATTACCCCATTATAGGATTGTTTGTCTAACTTCTTTGTATGTCAAGATAGCTAGCACACCCACAATAAAATCAGCCAGTAATTTCACAAAGAAAGAGTAATCATGTTAATATCTGATCTCACAATACACAACATAAATATCTTGGTATATAACACACTATTATGTTTCAGACATTTGCCATATACCTTTCTCATCATTAGGGCTGGTAGTTCCCACAATGCTGTAGCACTATAATCTAACGGTGGCCAGGAAGGAGATGATTTACCGAATAATTCCACGACAGACATGCTGCTGCACTGACATTAGCAATATCATTATTATTATAATTAGTTGCTATACAAACATCAATAACTTAGTTTGCTTTTTATCACTGTCTCCTTAAATGTATATCTGGTTTTATTATACCTTTGATTTTTTTTTTTGAACTGAGTAAAATGAAGGTCACATATCACTAATCTTTGGGTCCCCTGTTTTGTAAAAAATAAACATAAAATCACAGGCAGTTTGTCTCAAAGAACAGCTCAATCGAGTACTACCATAAGAATAAAGCCATCCTGGGCAGGCTGCTGGCTATACATGATTGTACCAAAATGCAAAAGTCCAACAAACAGGGAGTCCAGTGTTGGTTAAAAAGCACAATTTAATATCGTAAAACACACACAAGGTCAAGTGCTTTCATCTCTGCAAAGAGGGACGTCTTCAGGACAAATACTATATGGAATCTAAGTCCTTTTATACTCTCATCTGTTGCTAATTTGACACAATTAGATGTTTGAGTTCTTAAAGTTACAAAGCCTTCCAAAAAAACTCAGTTATAGTACATATATTATGCTTAGTTAACATATTAAATGTACATAATTTTATCATATACATAAAATCATGTTCAACAGGAGTTATTGATAAAAATGTATGTTTAAAAATGTGTATTTTGAGAAAAACAAATACTACAAAGTGAGACCTCATTTTTTCAAAGCTTTTACGATATTAAATTGCGCTTTTTAACCAACATTGGACTCCCTATTTGTTGGACCTTTGGATTTTGGTACAGTTGTGTGTAACCAGCAACCTGCCCAGGATGGCTTTATTCTTATGGTAAAAAAATAAACATATTTGTTCATTTGTTTTAAATCTGCATATTTCCACTGTGAGCTTAATTATGTGGAAAGTAAACTGATGGATGTAAAATATGTATTATACCATGACCCCACATTAATATTCCAAAACGTGCACGCTGATTGGCCAGTGTGCACATTGTAAATCAACTTATACTAGTGGAAAAAGGTCCGGTCGCCCGGACTTTTTCCATTAGTATAAGTCTCTTTTAAAACACTGTCTTGCTATGTTAAAAGAGTTTAACATAGCGACACAGGTTTAAAAAAAGCAACGGAGATCTCCGTTGCTTTTTTTAAAGCTGTCTCGCTATGTTAAACTCCTTTAACATAGCGACACAGTGTGTAAAAAGCAACGGAGATATTGCTTTCTCCGTTGTTTTAAACCTGTCTCGCTTTAAAAGGGTTTAACATAGCGAGACAGCTAAAATAAGCAACGGAGATCTTCGTTGCTTATTTAAAGGTCTCATGTTAAACCCATTTAACATAGCGAGACAGGTTTAAAAAGCAATGGAGAAAGCAAGATCTCCATTGCTTTTTTGTTTCGCTATGTTAAATGGGTTTAACATGGCGAGACAGTTTAAAATAAGCAACGGACATCTCTGTTGCTTATTTTGCTGTCTCGCATGTTAAACCCATTTAACATAGCTAAACAGTAAAAGCAACGGAGATCTTGCTTTCTCCGTTGCTGGCCACAGCTCTGATGTACTGCGAGGCATGCGCAGTACATCAGAACTGCCGTGGACACCAGACAGCCGGAAGGGCAGCAAAGAGGCGTTATATAATGCCATTATTTAAGAAAAGTAATTATTTCTTTTCTTAAATAATGTCATAGATAATAGCAATACACTTCTGGTGTGGTAATCGGATTTACCCACGGTTGTCTTTGTTTGGTCCTCGGCAAAACCACGCCAACCGTGGTAATCCCGTACCCACAAATCCCAGGCGTTATTGCTATAGTATTTTCATATTATGAAATACCATTACCGCAGTGCGCTAAGATTCACATTACTGGGTAATCTTTTGAAGAATTAGGATAAGAGAGAAACGTCTGTGTTTATATTTACCTATGCACCACACCTGATGCAGGACATGGCAATTTTGTTTTAGCTGTTATTAAAATACATATTACATTTTTCTGTAAAATATTATAAACAAACAATCCAAAACAGAACAGGAGCCCAACAGTAGCCAGCAGAAAAATATGTTAATCCCAAAAAACACTTTATTTTAATGTAAAGTCAATTTAATAAAAATGTTCTCATGTTTTCGTCACTTTAAGTAAAGTAACTTCTTCAGACACACAGACAAACAGCAGTTACACAGTTTCTACAGCATTTAAATGATGTAGCATGAAATCATGTGACTAATAGCAGCAATGAATTAAAGGTGCAAAGCACAATAATTCAAACACTATTAAAGTAAATCTTAAAACTTACATACTACCTCAAATAAAAAGTGTGTATGCAATAAATATACAATATACAAGAGTTGTATTAAAGTCATTACTAAAAAGTTAAAACCAAAAATACACTATCGTGTAAGGTTTCCTAATTTAAGCAAACATGAAATATTACAATTCTCATTCAAGCCAGGCAAGCAGAAAGCATTAAGTGCTAACTGCCATTCTAGTTCTCGTACCTCTAATAGTACTGAGTATGGGCCACCTCTGATGTCAGGAAGTACCTGGTCAATAGCTTGGAATGTGAAACTATGTCCACCATTTAGTGAAATATGTTTTGCTAAAGCATTTTCTGTTTTATTTTTGCTAATTGCATAACAGTGTTCGTAAATTCTCTCACAGAGCTTCCTGTCCATTTTCCCTATGTAGAAAGCTGGACATAAGGTACAGGAAGCTAAGTAAACAACACTCTTGGACTCGCAATTCAACTTATGGTTGATGTAAAATTTACTTGTATTCAATACTCTAAAGGAATTACCTGTTTTTATGTATTTACACATCCTACATGCTCCACACATAAAGGTTCCAGTAAGTCTAGAAGTAGGTTTAGTGCTTTTAATTTCAAAAAAACTTTTTAAATTAGTGCCTTTTCTATAAACAATACTGGGTGACTGGCCAATTCTATCAACCAAGGAAGAGTCCTTATAAAGGAAAGTCCAGTTTTTGTGAAGAATTAGTCTAAGTTGGTCACTGTCTTTACTAAAAGTGGTTATAAAAGTATTGCATAAAAGAGGTCTCCCTAGTTTGCTGAGTCATTGATGATTTTATAAAGGTAACCAAGTCACTATTTAGTGGCTGTGTACTTCGAATGGCAACCTGGCTAGAAGGTGACTCTACCAGGTTAACATCAATGACAACAGAAGGTGAGGTCAAGAGTGGTTGGACTATACCTTTACTCCGTTTATTTACAATTTCTTCAGTTAAATCATTTATTAAACTAACAGGGTAGCCTCTATTGCAAAACATATCTCTTAAAAGTTGACATTCAGAGTTAAAGTCATCTTCATTGGTAGACATCTTTGCGGCTCTAATAAGTTGACCTTTCACTATTGAACATTTTTGCCTGTAAGGGTGTGCACTAGAAAAATGTAAATAGGAGTTGCAATATGTTGGTTTTCTATAAATTTTAGAAACGTATCTCTAATTTTCTATGTCTTTTTTTAGGTTCACATCCAAACAGTCAATACTAGTAGTGTGAAAAGTATACGTAAATTTAAAAATGATGTAGTAGAATTAAAGTAATCTATCATTTGTTTAGCTTGTGACTCATTTCCTTTAAAAATCACAAAGATTTTGTACATGCACATGTACAGTGCCGCCCCTAACAGAATTTAATTCAACTAACAACAACTCTGTTGACAGTCTATTACCACTAGAATCTGAGGTTAATAACACTGATTTCACTGACAAAGTTAGGCGAAGTGAAAGAATTTGTGCAAACAATAACTCACATGAGTGGCAAGCAAATAACAACCAACTTGCTCAAAACTTTCATCAGGACAAGAACAACATGCCCACAACTGGGGCACATCACCCTCAGTATCAGAGGAACAAAAGGCGGAACAACCATCGGAAGAGATAGTTCCTAATGACTCTGTTGCAGTAAATAACCTTGTTGTTCTCACTAATTCTAAAGGGGACTTTAATATTTACAACTTTTCATCTGTTGTTATAGAAGCGAATTTGATAGAACTGCTAGCGAAGGGTAACACATATGTTTTAAGTAACAACATTAATGTAGCAAAAACTCTGTTAGACTTAAAGTGTTACGTAAGGAAATTAAACCTTTCCTTTTTATTAGGCAATGTTCAACAACCTGCACATGTACTTAGGGCTGCTAGTACGTTGAACCCTCCCCTTCATCCCCTTTTAGCTCTTTATGAAAATGTGTGTGAGTTAGACATCAGACACATACCTTCCATTAGAGCCAGTAATACTTTTTATAAACAGAGCAACATCACTATGGAACAGTTAAGAGCACTAAAATTACTTAGATCAGCTCATGTCCGTTTAGTTAAACCAGACAAAGGTGGTGGACTTGTTATCTTTGACATCACTGATTATAATAAAAAAATGGAGTTAGCCTTGAATTGTCTGGCCTATGCTAAGGCATCTCTTAATGAACTAAATATCGCACAATCAAGGATTAGAGTGTATTTCAGAGATTTGTTTATAGAAGCCAAAATCGACCTGGATACATTCAATTACATTAACATTCTCTACCCAAAAATAACTGTCATGTTTGGAATACCAAAGATCCATAAGAACCAACATGACCCTCCCATGCGTCTACTTATTGACGGTCGAGGTTCCTTGACATACCCATGTGCAAAACTCGTTGACTCAATATTACAAAAATATCTTAAACTTGAGTCACGAGTATGCAAAGATTCATGGACTTTGTTGAAAAGTTTGAACATTTTAGAGGTTAACCAAGAAGATAACTTTCTTACCATCGATGTAGTCGACTTATACACTTCTATTCCACATTTAGAAGCTGTTGAGTGGGTAGAAGTTTATATGAAAAACAAAAAAGCTCCACAAAGGGATATTGACCTAGCAACTGAGTTAATTGACATTATACTTTCCAATATTTTTTTTTATTTTCAATGACAAGACCTATTTACAAAAACATGGAGTTGCTATGGGCTCCCCTTGTGGAGCGAGTGTGGCGAACATGTTTATGGCTCAATGGGAAGAATATTTTGTATTCAACAACTCTGAAATTTACACTTCCTTTACTTTTTATACCAGATTTTTAGACAACATCTTTGTGATTTTTAAAGGAAATGAGTCACAAGCTAAACAAATGATAGATTACTTTAATTCTACTACATCATTTTTTAAATTTATGTATACTTTTCACACTACTAGTATTGACTATTTGGATGTGAACCTAAAAAAAGACATAGTAAATAGGAGATACGTTTCTAAAATTTATAGAAAACCAACATATTGCAACTCCTATTTACATTTTTCTAGTGCACACCCTTACAGGCAAAAACGTTCAATAGTGAAAGGTCAACTTATTAGAGCCGTAAAGATGTGTACCAATGAAGATGACTTTAACTCTGAATGTCAACTTTTAAGAGATATGTTTTGCAATAGAGGCTACCCTGTTAGTTTAATAAATGATTTAACTGAAGAAATTGTAAATAAATGGAGTAAAGGTATAGTTCAACCACTCTTGACCTCACCTTCTGTTGTCATTGATGTTAACCTAGTAAAGTCACCTTATAGCCAGGTTGTCATTCGAAGTATACAGCCACTAAAAAGTGACTTGGTTACCTTTATAAAATTAACCAAATAAAAATTATTTTGTGGAAAGGAACAGCAGAAAGTATTCCTGCTTTCATCCAATACCTTAATGAGACTACCAAATTTTTAAAATTCACTTTTCAATTTGATTCCCATGAAATTAGTTATTTAGATACCAAAATTATGGAAGATAAAGACAAATTTATATCTAGAATATTTCTTAAGAAAACTTTTTGTAACAATTATTTACACTTTGACAGTTATCTAGTACAAAATTTAGTTATTTAGTACAAAAGAGAAGTATTATTAAAGGACAGGCCATCAGTGTAGCCAGAATGACTTCCTTGAAGGAAGATGTGTTATCTGAATTTGATTTTTTAAAGAGCATGTTTTTGGATAGAGGGTACCCCTTGGAATTAGTTGATAAGATGCTTAAAGAAGTTTATAAGGAATGGGGGAAAAAGGTTTGAATAAAAACATAGACCCTGAGGAGAATGTGGAAAAGGTAAATGAATTAAACTTTGAACAGACATGTATTATACAGTTTAGTCCTTTACATCAGAAAGTTAAAGAAGTTTTATATAAAAATTGGAGTATTTTCAAGGTTGATCATGAAGTTTACCAAGTGGTGGGGGAAAAGCCTGTGTTTACCACAAAAATTAGGTTTAACATCAAAATAATTTTGGAAAACAGGCACAACCAACTTGTAAAAACTGAAACAACAAATGGCAGTAGACCCTGTGGCAGATGCTGTTACTGTTGTTATATTTTACAGGAGAGTAGGATTTGTTTAGAAAATAAAAACAAAAGTGTAGTTTACCTGAGGAGAGGCAATTGCTATTCTAACAAGTTAGTATATATTGCTAGGTGTAATACCTGCAGTTCCTTCTATATTGGGAAGACAGAAAGGTCTTTCAAGACAAGAATATATGAGCATTTATGTGATATAAAAAACCAAAAGGACACAAATGCTCTGTATAAACATAGTACAACATGTGACGGTTACACAGGTTTTAAATTTGCTGTTCTTGACACAGTCGGTTTGGAAGCCAGGGGTGGAGATTGGCAAAACTTATTGTATAAGAAAGAATTATTATGACAACTGAGGTTAGCAGCAAATCCCCCCCTGGTTTGAATGATCATCTAAACTTGGCCCCTATTTTAAAAGAAAAAGCAGAACACATTTAAGTAGTTTTCTATAGAAATAGTATTTTCATTTTTCACCTGTTTTTGCTGCTTTCATTTGTGTTTATATTTTTGTAATAATTCTTTACAAATGAAAGAATGTAATGAGGGTAATACAGAGTTGAAAAATATAAAATTTCATATATTTGGTTTGCTTCAATTTAGGCCACTGTTTGACACCTTTAAATAACAATTGTTTTAACTGTTATTAACTATTGTGATGATTCAGCCAATCACAGGCAAGTCATTTGTATAAACGTGTTTTTTAAAGTTGTTTTAGTGAATTCTGATGAAGTCAAGTCAGATTGACGAAAGCGCTTAATTTCTGTGATTTACTAAAGAAGATTTTGGACTCGCAACAGTAGTGCTTTTTTATTTGGTTAATTTGTTCTTATTGAGCACTATTGCACTATATATCTTTGGTTCATTTACCTTTATAAAATCTTCAATGACTCAGCAAACTAGGGAGACCTCTTTATGCAATACTTTTATAACCACCTTTAGTAAAGACAGTGACCAACTTAGACTAATTCTTCACAAAAACTGGAGTTTCCTTTATAAGGACTCTTCCTTGGTTGATAGAACTGGCCAGTCACCCAGTATTGTTTATAGAAAAGGCACTAATTTAAAAAGTTTTTTTGAAATTAAAAGCACTAAACCTACTTCTAGACTTACTGGAACCTTTATGTGTGGAGCATGTAGGATGTGTAAATACATAAAAACAGGTAATTCCTTTAGAGTATTGAATACAAGTAAATTTTACATCAACCATAAGTTGAACTGTGAGTCCAAGAGTGTTGTTTACTTAGCTTCCTGTACCTTATGTCCAGCTTTCTACATAGGGAAAATGGACAGGAAGCTCTGTGAGAGAATTTACGAACACTGTTATGCAATTAGCAAAAATAAAACAGAAAATGCTTTAGCAAAACATATTTCACTAAATGGTGGACATAGTTTCACATTCCAAGCTATTGACCAGGTACTTCCTGACATCAGAGGTGGCCCATACTCAGTACTATTAGAGGTACGAGAACTAGAATGGCAGTTAGCACTTAATGCTTTCTGCTTGCCTGGCTTGAATGAGAATTGTAATATTTCATGTTTGCTTAAATTAGGAAACCTTACACGATAGTGTATTTTTGGTTTTAACTTTTTAGTAATGACTTTAATACAACTCTTGTATATTGTATATTTATTGCATACACACTTTTTATTTGAGTTAGTATGTAAGTTTTAAGATTTACTTTAATAGTGTTTGAATTATTGTGCTTTGCACCTTTAATTCATTGCTGCTATTAGTCACATGACTTTATGCTACATCGTTTAAATGCTGTAGAAACTGTGTAACTGCTGTTTGTCTGTGTGTCTGAAGAAGTTACTTTACTTAAAGTGACGAAAACGTGAGAACATTTTTATTAAATTGACTTTACATTAAAAGAAAGTGTTTTTTGGGATTAACATCTTTTTCTGCTGGCTACTGTTGGGCTCCTGTTCTGTTTTGGATTGTTCGATTTTTTCGCCCAGTTTGTTTGTTCTACAAAATATTATAAACAAACAAGTTAAAAATTATTAATGGGCATCCTGAGAAAAAAATTGCAACTAGAAAGATAAAGTGATCCTGTTACTTTCTGCAAAGAATGCATAGTCTTGGACAGAAAACATTGGGCTAAATTCATATGAACCACATAGCTCATGTTAGAAAGGCTCTATTACTGCAACATGCCATTTGTAATTCAGAAACGTGCTAGTCGCAATGAGGCAAGACCATATTATCAGCTAATTTACATGTTTCTTGAATCATAATTACTACTGCATTTTGTGGATCATTTCTGATCTTCACATCACTGTAGCTACCTGCTGCTCATGTAGACAGTGGCATTCCTCCACCAGTTACTCTGTCATCCACGTACAAGCACACACACACACACACACACACACACACACACACACACACACACACACACACACACACACACACACATATATGCACACACACACACACACACACACACACACACACACACACACACACACACATATATGCATTACACACACACACACACACACACACACACACACACACACACACACACACACACACACACACACACACACACACACACACACACACACACACACACACACACACACACACACACACACACACACACACACACACACACACAAAACACACACACACCTACACACCACAATCCCTGTACCTGTCCCTACCCTAGTTGCCATCAATTGGTTCCCTGCACTCCATTATACTTTAGTGATTTTATGGCAAGCCTGTATTAGGCTGTGGTAGTCTACTGTATCCCCCACCCTCTGATTCACATTACAATGCAAGTGCTGGTATGGCACTGCAGAAAATGATCCTTGGTGTCTAGTGTATGCCCCAACCTCTGATCCACCTTATGATGTTGGTGCCAATACAGCACTACCTCCCTAGTGTCCAGTGGTTCTTCCATCCCTGATCCCAATACTATGGTTGGTGCCATTATGGCACTTTAGAGCATGTTCGGTGGTCTCCCTCAATCCCTGTTATGCCATTCTGTGTGTTAGGTACTTTGAGGACTTTTCTCTGGTGTCTAGTGTATTCCCACCCCCAGGCCCTGTACTAACACTGGCACCAGTACAGCAATGTGGACCATTTATCTCTCCACCCCCAAACTCCATAGTAATGTTGATGCTGGTATGGCACTGCAGAGTTTGTATGCCCCGACCTCTTGATCCCATAGTAACACTGGTGCTGGTACAGCACTGTAGAGTGTGTATCCCCCTGTCCCTCCATCCTCACAGTAACATCAGTGCTGGCATGGAACTTTAAAAATTAATCCCTGGTGTCCAGTGGTCCACTCACCTCCGATCCCTGTTTTCATGTTGGTGGCATTATGATACTTTTAAAATAAGCCTTGGTGTTTAATGGTTCCCCACCATGTTCATATTCAGAAGTTGAACATAACCTTTTGTCCATGTTCACTACCTCACTGCAATTCAGATGTGGGAATGGCAGACCTGATCTACATGGCCAAGTACTTTCTTGAATCACTTGGCCTTGTAGATGCCTTCTTGGAGACAATTATGGGGGAAAGTGAGAACTATCCACTCTTCAGCATGGCCATGGGGCCAAACCACTTGGGTGTTCTCCATCTTCATGTTGTGGGACTGTATAGCACCATAAATAACAAAAAGGTATCTTGACATGTACACCTCCATGTGCACATGATGGTACCTTAATGAATTCAGCTCATTGTCTTTTTAATAGTATTTTCACAGCTGGAATGATATTTTTGTAAACCCTAAAAATGATAAATTACTCAAAGACATCATGTGAAGGGTCTCCTAGGCAAACAAAATGAGAAACCACTGCCTATTAAAAATATATTTTTTTTCTATTATATTCCAACAACTTAAAAAGTTTCAGCATGCTGTGGGCATCCTATGAAATGTGAGAATAGTAGAAAGAACATTTTAAATACAGAAAGAGTCAGAGTGACAGACAGAGAGAGAGAGTGATAGAAAGCGAGGAAGTAGTATATAACATACTGGTCAAAACATAGCTACTTGAATTAGTAATTATGAAAACATAAAATAAAAGTAGAAAAATCACTGTGTTGCAGCCAGAACTCACCACGACCATCCACAAGTAATGAATACTTTTTAACAATTTTATGTCCTAATAAAACGTTTGATACTTGTGGATGGTCGTGGTGAGTTCTGGCTGCAACACAGTGATTTTTCTACTTTTATTTTTGGTTTGGCAGTCACTGGGGTCATTGTTTATACAATTGTGAAAACACTTATAGGTACACAGGTTCATAGGTAAGTACTTACCTAGCTGCCCTAGCTGCCATTTTAAGTCTAGCCAGTTTCCTTTTTTGTGCTTGAAATAACCTCTCTCATTTGATTACAGATTTGCCTTACCCATCCCATGCTCAATAACTATAGTGGATATAAAACATTTACACCAGACCTCTCAACCATCCTGAATAACTCGTTTTTTACCGAGTTTTGGGGTTCCAATAATGGGGTGCCATGATTCCCGAGTGGCACTCCATTATTTCCGATTTTTTGGATCTGTTTTTTAAATTTTTGCACTTTCGGAGGTGACGTCATCCCGTGCGCAATGATGTCAGCTCTGTCAGCATGCTGCATGTCTGTTTGAATAGGACTGCAGTTTACTAAGCTACCATGCGCCTATTGCATTTAAGTCTGCCGTTCGGCAGAACACAGGATTTACTTTTACTTCTGCTGTTCGGGCAGAGCACAGTACTTTTTTTGTTCGGGCAGAACACAAGACAGGATTATTTTACTTTTGCCATGCAGAGCCAGTACCATCATCGGACTTATTTTCTGGAAGTCAGCTGCAGAGGTAGGGTGTGTGTGTGCGTGTGTGTGTGTGTGTGTGTGTGTGTGTGTGTGTGTGTGTGTGTGTGTGTGTGTGTGTGTGTGTAGCATGGATGTTGAGTACTGAGTCAGTGGAATTTGATTGCCTTCATATGCATATGTTGGTAAGGAGTAAATCAACATATGTGTTTAGTTGATGTGATTTTTTTTTCTGACCAGGTTGTTCTTGACTTACAGATATTAATTAGAGATGGGCTTTAATTTTTTTGTGCTGGTGATTGATAAACAAGGCATATACTAGAAAAATGAAAGGATAGAGATAAATTAAACACATAATGCATCTGTTCATGAAAAAGTAGGGATTGGGTATGAGAACAGGATACTTGTAGTGGGTGCCAGGAAAAGAAATGTTTTACTAAATACACAGAATGTACCAGCGGTAAAAAAAAATCAAAAGTGCACAGGCCTAGCAGAGAGATCACCTTCTGTGACATTGTCAAGTGTGGGGACAAGATGGGACTTGCTTCACTTTATGCTTTACATAGCTTCAGTGCACCTGCAAAGTTATCAAAACATAGTCCTTAAGGAAGGCTACGCCAAGCTTGAAAACTATAACATGGGTCTCCAATCATAACCATACTGCTATGAGTTTGAGACATGGATGTCAAGGAATTCACCACAAGAGTTGTAAGGATAGCTTAACAGCTTGCACCCATGGCATGACATCTCTACAGATTAAGTGCATAATTGGCAAGTATTGGGTGCCTTTAGTCAAAATGGCAATGGCTGCCTGCCATTAGAAAACACCGTTGGCAAAGTTTCCGTACACATGCTGACAGTGATCTGTGTTCTGCGATATTTCTGCCTCTTTTGTGTTTGTGCAAGAGCAGATTTGAAAAAAAAATAAATAGAAAAATAAATAAAATAAATATATATATATATATATATATATATATATATATATATATATATATATATATCGTGTGTAGAAGTAGGAAAAATAAAAATGTTCAAACAAATTTAAAATGCAATTGTCTGTGGAAGTAGATTGTTATCATGGAGATGTTCTGAATATGGCAGTTTTGTCATTATTGGTGCATGCATTTTGCTTCAATGTCTACTGGAAAAATGTTCAAACAATAAATTTAAAATGCAGTTGTGTGTGTAAGTAGACTGTTATCATGGAAATGCTCCGAATAGGGCAGTTTTGTCATCGGTTCATACATTTTTGTTTCATTGCCTACTGGAAAAAATGTTTAAACAATAAATCTAAATGCTTTATACAAGGAATATAATTTAATAAAGTCAGGAAGGTGTATCAAAGAATGCATGTATGTTTCTTGTTTTGTGTGCAAGGGGCCACTGATTTGAAAACAGCCGAAAGGTAATCTTTATCCACCACTGGCCAGATGTATTTTCTTTGGATGTGATGTGGGTTTCAATGCTGTTTTAATGAATGTGAGT
Organism: Protopterus annectens; assembly: GCF_019279795.1. Taxonomy (NCBI): domain Eukaryota; kingdom Metazoa; phylum Chordata; order Ceratodontiformes; family Protopteridae; genus Protopterus; species Protopterus annectens. The sequence goes on from NC_056729.1 coordinate 920,775,787, forward strand.
TTCAAGGGCAGATAAGTTTTAATGCCAAGTCTATTTTCATTGTTAGACAGTATTGCTTTTTAGCAGATATCTATTAGTGTTTACGCATTGTGCTGTAAAATGTAAAAAACTAAAATACAAATAATCATTGTAGAAGTAAAGCAGTATGCAAACATTCGTGTTTATGGTAAATCTCGCAGTGGTGGTGCTGCGGTAGCGTTGTCGCCTCACAGTAAGACGCTGTCCGGTTCGATTCTCAGCTAGAGCGTCTTCTGCATGGAGACTTGCGTGAATGGGCGTACCTTCGTTGAAGGTTGTGCATCAGGCCTGGCAAGCCGGTACATAAATATCAACTGCTAATCATTAGCGGACCGGAGTTCTGCTGTGGCGACCCCTAACCGGGAAAAGCCGAAAGACACAAACAAAGTGTTTATGGTAAATGGGGTGAAATAGCCAGGTAATGGGACATTGGAATGGCTGCAGGGGGACCCTGGTGCTATATTTTGGTTCCGTTCTTCAGTTTGCATTTCAAAGTTGGTATCCTACAATTCCATTGGAGTGGGCGGGGTTGTTTAATTATGTATGCAAATTTTATGTTAATCAGCGTACAGATTTGTACCTATTTTTCATGGGCCTTGTCCAGATTTTTGATGTTTCCAGGTTGAGAGGTATGGTTTACACACCCCTGTTAAAATGCCAGGTTTTTGTGATATAAAAAAATGAGACCACAATAAATCATTTCAAAACTTTTCCCACCTTTAATGTGACCTATAACCTGTACAATTCAATTGAAAAACAAACAAATCTGTTAGGGAAAAATATAAAAAATAAAAAACTTACAATAAGCTGGTTTCATAATTGTGCACACCTTAAACTAATACTTTGTCGAAGCACCTTTTGATTTAATTACATCATTCGGTCTTCTTGGGTACATACCTGCCATCAAATAAAGAGATGCTGGGTACACACCTGCCATCAATTAAAGAGACTCTGATTAACCCCAAATAAAGTTCAGCTGTTCTGGTAGGATTTTCCTGACATTTACTCAGTTGCCTGCTACAGCAATAGCCATGGTTCACAGTGAGCTTACAAAGCATCAGAGGGACCTCATTGTTGAAAGGTATCAGTCAGGAGGAGGTTACAAAAAATTTCTACAAGATTGGATATACCATGGAACACAGTGAAGACAAATAATAAATCCAAAATTGAGGCAAGTACTACCACACTGTGTATGAAGCAACTTCACTTCATTAAAACAATAAAAGCAGTATCATAAGCAATTTCGGGTAAATCCCTTCATCAGATGATAAAACACAAGTAAAAACATAGTATCTAATATAGTACAACACAGCCAATAAAAATCAATAATTTACCCTCCTTTTTGCTAGAGCTGGTTTTAAAGGGACAACATCATTTAATCCTGGGGCTTTGTCAGCTCCCAGTCCAAGAATCCATTGCATCTCTTTTATTTAGTTTCATTATACAAGTCACCCATTCTTTGACTTCTATTTACAACACATATAACCATAAAGGTAAATACATGATCACTATGCAATTCTATATGCTTGTACAGTGCATTGTGTTCTTTTCTTAACCTTATATCTGATAAATGCTTAAAAATTCTATCTTTAAGTCTGCAATTTATTTTTCCTACATAACATGCAGTACACTGTTGACAGTTCGCAATATAGACAACATTCCGTGTGTTACAGTCAGCATACATATTCAAAAAGTAATTCTTGTTGGTCCTGGGGTGTATAAAACAGTTCCCTTGTAGAATGTGCTTACAGGCTTTACAATGTAGGCATGGATAAGTTCCCTTCTTCTTATGCCTGAGTTTTTAAAATGCATAGGTTCTTGACATAAAATATCTTTCAGATTTTTATTTCTTTTAAAAATAAATCTAGGTTGTGTCCCTACAACTCTAGTTATATTCTCATCTGTTAAAAGAATTCTCCAGTTGTCTCTAATAATATTACATATACCACCTATATCATTACTGTATGTTAAACTTATTTTCAAACCTTCATTAGGTTCTTGGACCTGTGCATCTACCTTATTAGACCATTTTGTACCTCTGTGTAACCATGGTTTTGCATTTTGTTTTCTATAGAGACTGCTGTTGTCCATTTCCTTTTTAAATAACATTTTGCTTTTTACACAGTGAAGACAGTCATCAAAAAGTGAAGAAAATATGGGACAACAGTGATGTTGCAAAGAACTGGACATCCCCCACAAATTGATGAAAAGACAAGATGAAAACTGGTCCAGGAGGCTGCCAAAAGACTTACAGCAACACTGAAGGAGCTGCAGGAGTTTCTGGCAAGTACTGGTTGTGTACTACATGTGACAACAATCTCCCATATTCTCCATATGTCTGGACTATAAAGTAGGGTTGCAAGATGGAAGCCTTTTCTTACACAGAAAAACATCCAGGCCTGGCTAAAATTTGCAAAACAATGTATCAAGTCTCCCAAAAGCATGTGGGAAAATGTGTTATGGAATGATGAGACCAAGGTTGAACCTTTTGGCCACAATACATTTGGCGCAAAAACAACACTTCACATCACCAAAGGAACACCATCCCCACATGATGCTGGCAGTATCATGCTTTGACGTTGCTTTTCATCAGCTGAAATTGAGGCTTTAGTCAAGGTGTAGGGAATTATGTATGGTTCCAAATACCGGTCACTTTTGGCCCAAAACCTTCAGAAATCTGCTAGAAAGCTGAAGATGAAGAATAATTTCACCTTTCAGCATGACAGTGACCCCAAGCATACATCCAAATCAACAAAAGAATATCTTCACCAGAAGAAAATTAAAGTTTTGGAATGGCCCAGCCAGAGCCCAACCTAAATCCAATAGAAAATCTGCGGGGTGACCTGAAGAGGGCTGTGGACAAGAGATGCCCTCGCAATCTGACAGATTTGGTGCACTTATACAAGGAAGAGTGGGCAAATATTGCCAAGTCAAGATGTGGCATACTGATAGACTCATACGCAAGAAGACTGAATGTTGTAATTAAATCAATACGTGCTTCAACAAAGTATTAGTTTAAGGATGTGCACACTTTTGCAACCAGCTTATTGTACGTTTTTTTAGTTTTTATATTTTTCCCCCTAACAGATTTGTTTGTTTTTTAATTGAATTGTACAAGTTATAGGTCACATTAAAGGTGGGAAAAGTTTTGAAATTATTTATTGTGGTCTCATTTTTATATCACAACAACCTGGCATTTTAACAGGGGTGTGTAAACTTTTTATATCCAGTGTACATACTACCCTAAATAATAACTGGGATCATATCATAGACAATTTGAGGGGGCTCATGCATGGAATAAAGCATTTAGGAGCTGCATCTGTCCATCAATAGTACAGGGGCAGTCCTGGAGTAAATTTTCTGTATCCCATTCATAGCTCTAAGTTGTACTTGAAAAATGAACAGGGATGAACTTTGTTTTATGTGGATAGGGAGTCTATTCCACAGCAGCAGTATCCTCTGCAAAATATACCTGTCCCTCCAAATTGTTCTGTTGATGTTGCAGAAGAGGTATGTATCCCTAGACCAAGTATTTCTGATGCTATTTGACTCACTAATGTTCAGTAAATCCATCAATAATGGGTCAGAGGATGCCTTGTATGCCAGACACAGGTTGCCTCTTAGCAGTCTGTAGGATACTTAGTATAATGGCAGGGTTTTGAGTTGGTCCACGTAGGACATCTTGTTTAGGCCTTGTATCCTTTTAGTAAGGTATATCTGTAGGTGTAAATATTCCCATTTTGACATTAATATTGATAAAACAAAGTAGCATTGAAACAATTCATGACATAGGCTGAAAGTTTAAATGATGCCGTCAAATCTAAGATTGATAATTGCCCTGTAACTTGCATAGCTTCAGAGGCAGTTGAGTACTGTCCATATGCTGCATTATGTTTATATTTCTGTAGATAAGTATTAAATAATCCTGAAAATAATTATTTGGAATGAAATAAAAGCTCAAATAAAGAGAAAATATCTTGGTAATACTATGTATTTATGTTATAGGTATTTAATATTATTAATGCATTTTTCACAAGAAATAAATTTGTGGTGTTTATCTGGCATTCAAATGCAGGTTTATATCTTGGGAGTTTATTTTATAGTACAACTGAAAAGGCACATTTCTCGAAGAGCGCATTTATACTTTTTGTACTATTTAGGGTGAGATTTACTTATTATCACTTGCAATGTGCTCATAACAAAATTATTGAAGAGAGACAGAACTCTTTTTACACTGGTGTTTAGGACATTATATACTGTATGTTCCCATCCTACACAAGGATGCTAACACCCCAAACTCTTCAGAACCTTTTTCACACTGGTGTTTAGGACATTATATACTTTATGTTCCCATCCTACACAAGGATGCTAACACCCCAAACTCTTCAGATCCTCACTGTCTTCTATACTGTCACCACAAAATAGCTAAATCTAAACACATAGTATGTCACCCAGTACAATCTGTCATATTTAAACCACTTACATGTGTTATATCCAATTTATATTTAGATTACTATAATAGGTTTCCATGTTGATTGACCTGCATACTCTTTCTGCATTGAATATGTTTAAGTCACTTAGTACTAGTGACACTTATTGGCTGGATTGGGTTCACAGAGGGTAATAAATGTCTAATAAATTGAGAGTATTTCAAATACAAATTGGATGTGGTGAGTCTGGCTGCACTAGGTGTTTCGCATACTGGTTATGCTCACTAATGCATTGCATATATCACTGACTATTATACGTCTGTACATAAAAAAATCTTGATTTATTTATTTGTAATGATGCATTTCATTTTTTTCCCCACTCTATGCTTCTGTAGCCAGTTATGCATTCATTGCAAACTTCATAGCTTGTTAAGCTGTACTTCTGGGTCATGTGAGACGGTTGTGCTTTGAATCAGCTCCATACCTCTCAACCTCTTAACCCAAGATATCTGGACAAAGGCTGCCTTAATGGGGATACAAAGACCCAAAAAATAGGGACAGATTTTTAAAGAAAATTGCTCTTATAAATTTAGAAAGTTGCTAGAATGGCAGGGTTATGTAATAAAATGCATTTTCAAAAGGATATGAGGTCTGAAGCTCAAATGTATGACATTATTTACTAATTTCATTCTTCAGATCGTCCTAGTCATTTACCAGAAAACCAGAAATTTTATGAGGAACAGACTGAAATTTTGAGGCAAAAATCTGGACATTGTGTGAAAATCTGGACAGCTGAGAGGTATAAATTCAGCCCACCTACAAGCAAAACAAACAAATGCATAACGAAGTAAAACACTTTTTTTCTTGAGTAGCAAGCATATGCAAAAATTTGGTTTGCCAGCAGGGGTCATTCATGCACAGGTATCACACAGCTCTAGGGCTTTGTAAGACTTTTTTTTTTCAAATAAAAATTTTTATTGTTTTTCACATAATAAAAACAAACATCACAGGTCATATGAATATGAATTAGTAATAGCTGATCACTGACCATGAAACAAATACAGCAAAAAGTAGGCAGAGAAAACAGTATGTTGCCCACAAAGGCACATACTTTTTATGCATTTCTAGACATTTCAAATTTAGTTTATTTTATGTCTTATAGAAAACAGGTATTTCCATTACCCATGTTAGGCTAACTATTGCTATTGCGTAACTAATATACACATAATATATACAAACCTAAGTCACTAACTACACTATTTACATACAGGTGTCACCTTATTGTACCTTTTCCACCAAGATAGATTTGATATCAGATGAGACAGAGATTACAAGTCTGACATTGTGATTGGTGGATAGCCCATGCAGTTTGATTAAGGGATTTGAGAGCATTAGTTACATTTATTTTACGACAGTTTATCAAGCAGTGCTTTCCAATAATTGTGATATTATTTTTGATAGTATGTGAGTTTCTTTTGACTTTTTGTAATGTTTGTTTGCTAGTATATACTTCGTAGCTAAACATTGAACACCTTTCCATGAAGTTTTGGATCTGTCTAGCCAGTTTTTGGCTATGTAGAATTTCATTAGAGTGCTTAATGCTACTGTGATGTGCTTGTTTGTAAAGGCGAGATTCTCTGGGAATATATGGAGTATTGCATTTTTCTATGACAGAGTGGACTTAGTGTAACCTTTTTTCTCCAATTTAGTTCTTAGCAAACACCAAATTTATATACCTCTTTGCAACTCCAAAAGATATGTAGGGTGTCTGATACACTATTTGGGCAGTAGGGACATTATGGGGAGTGAGTGGGGTCAAATCTGTTCAGGAGGACTGGGGTATGATAGTCATTATTATTTAACATAATCTGAGTATAAATCAGTTTTTTTGAATGAGGTCAATTTCATAGTTAGTTCTATAGCTGATAATTTTTGTTTTGAGATGATGTTTTTATTCTTTCCATCCCAGTATTTTGAGTATAGGAGAGAGTCTTGGTACTTAATTTTTGTTATTAATCTGTATGTGCTGGACAGCATTTTGGACCTGAGAAGTAGCATTTTTGGAGCACTTGGAATAAGGAGATATCCTGTTCATGTATTTTAATATTTGTGGTTATTAAGTTTACTAAGAGCATTATTTGTCTAATTATTATTTTAGAATTTTTACTGACTCTTAGGTTATTTCTAATGTTGTCTATCAACAAGGCTTTTTAGTTTGTAGAAATCCCAAATAGAACAGGTTTTTATTTTAGGATATTGATTCAAATTGAGCATATTGTTATTTATTTTTATACATAGATTAAGATGGACTGGCTGCAGGAGAGTAAGGGTATCTTTAAGCTGTAAAGATGCTATTAGTTTCTGAAATATTAGGCTTTTATTTTTAATTATTGGGTGAATTTTAAATGACTCAAGGGTCTTTTGATTCATAAATGGTACAGCTTTGGGGTTTATATTCATTGAAATTAAGTGTTGGTAATAAAGTTTTATCCATAGTGGACACCGTTCTTGGTTTGATGGGTCATAATTTGCTATTTGAACAATGCGACTAGCATTTATGATTTCATAGTATAGTTGGAAGTCTGGCAATCCAGGTCCTCCTTTCTCTTTTGGTAGTATTAGTCTACTATAGCTTATTCTGGTACTTTTAGGTTGCCATAGGAATTTTGCAAGCAATGTTTTTATTCTAGTAAAGAAGCTGGTTGGTATGTTGGTGCTAACCGCATTTATATGATATAGGATTTTTGGGAGAATATTCATTTTGATAATTGCTGCTTTAGATAATAGAGAAAGTTTTTCTGTCTGTTTATATCATCTGTAATATCTGACGATGTTTTATAAAAGTTATTTTTAAGAATGTCTACTTGTGAAAGGTTAAACTGAATACCTAGAGATTTTAAGGAGTAGTTTACTTTAATTCTTGTCTCAGGGAAGTAAAATTCTTTGTAGCCTATTGGGTTCAACTGGAAAATAACTGATTTATTCAGATTTATAGCATAATTTGATATTTTACAGAACTTGTCAATGGAGTCCAGAATCTTCCACAGATCCGTATTTGGGAATACAAAATATATGTTTAGGTCATCAGCAAAAGCTGGTTATTTTATTTGGACTTTTGAGATTTGCATGAGGTAATGGTAAATCCTTTGGCTTATAAGAAGTAGTGTTTCAATATATATGTTGAACAAATATGGGGAGAGGGAGCAGCCTTGCCTTGTTCCATTAATGATTTTTATTGGTTTTGATTGTTTTTTTATTAATATAGAGTGTCGTAGTTGCATTATTGTAGACAGTTTTGATCATATTAATAAATTCTTGTGGTATGCTAAACTGCTGTAATATTTTAAATAGGAAGCTTAGATTCACTCTATCAAAAGCTTTGGATGCATCTACCAATGGGGCATACCTAGGGCATTTGTCTTTTTCTAAGAGGTGGATTAAGGAATCAGTTGTGTGTTATCCCATACCTGCCTGTGACTCATAAAGCCCAATTGCTCAGAAGATATTATATAAGGTAATTTTTTTTATTCTGTAAGTTAGTACCATTGATAATATTTTTTTTCAATAATTTTTTTTTCTTTTTACATTAATAAATGTCACAGATAAAAACCATCTTACAACATGACCATATAAACATATATATGTTATACATTGATGTCAATACCACAGGAAATAGGTCGTACAACGTGAAGATACAAACTCAAATGGCTTCAGGTACACTGAGGTGCCCAAAAACACACAACAGCAAAAGTAAATTAAGGCACCAAAGTTACACACTGGGAATCAGTTATGATCGGTTTTGAGGTCGTACAACGTATCTATTTACACTATGTACATAGATGCTTTCACTGTTAGTTCCACAGGTATACAGACAGTATATACATTCATCCAAGTTATTATTTAATATTTGAACTTGTATGTGTTCTTCGGTTCCATTACAGTGTATTTCTACGTTGCTGTGTGATGAATTATGCTAATATGATATTAAAGGTTTGTTCCCAAATTTCTCTGGATTTCATGTTTTTGTTTCTTTTATCTATTACTGTTTTATGAGCTAAAAGGTGTTATATAGCTACTTGTTTAAAACCCTCCCAAAAGACATTTATCGTATCTAGCCATTTAGAAGCTATATACTGTTTCATTAGTAGGAAGATTGTTAGAAGTGCATTTGCTTGTTTTGTGTATGTTGAGTGGGATAATGTGTAATAGAGTGAATTCCCAAGTTAATGTTAATGTTTGATAACCCATTTTTTTGTAATTGCACCTTGAGAGAGTTCTAGAGTTTATAGACACATTTACAGCTCCAAAATACATGGATTAAGTCAGCTATCTGGTCCTTACACTGTGGGCAGAAAGGTGATTTTGATGTGTTACATTTGTGTAGGATTGTCAATATCCTGGTAGACAGGTTCAGTGCAAACTCCCCCCCCCTCCCCCCCAAAAGAGCAAGTATCTATCCCAGCAGAGAGCTGCCTCCCAAACATCTCTGATGCTCAGGTGAGGGCTGCCCTCTCCAAAGCCAAAAAACACTGCTTCCTTGGGACGAGATGGCGTCCCAGGTTGCGTCCTACATGAACTCCAAGAGGAACTAATCCCTCAAATAAAACAGCTATACAATCTCAGCCTCACTACAGGATATGTGCCCACAGAATGGCGTACAGCAACAGTGGTCCCACTCCACAAAGGTGGAGCCTCTACGGACCCTGGAAACTATCGCCCCATAAGCCTGACTAGCTTAGTCTGCAAGGCTATGGAGAGGATCATCATGGAGCTCATAAACAAAGACATTGGGGACCTACAGACACTAGATCCTACCCAGTTTGGCTTTGTCAAGGGCAGATCCTACCTTTTGAACCTGGTTGACTTCTTCGAAACAGTCACCAAAGCCATAGATGAAGGGAAGGTAGTCCACACAGCCTATCTGGACCTTGCAAAGGCATTTGACACAATACCCCACTCGGGCATCATAGATAAGCTATCCAGCTTAAATATAAACCCCTATGTCACAAGATGGGTTGCAAACTGACTCAAAGACAGAACCCACAGAGTGAGAGTTGCTGGAGCCATGTCAGACTCGAAACCGGTCACAAGTGGCATCCCACAGGGTTCTGTCCTGGGACCACTCTTGTTCGGTATATACTTTTCTGAGGTACAGGCAAATGTGGGAGGACTATGGCCCACCAAGTTCGCAGATGACTGCAAACTGGTCGCCATAATCGACTCTCGAGCTGACACAAACATCCTTCAAAAAGGTCTCACAGAGACAGATAACTGGTGCCAGCGCCATGGTTTAAAGCTAAATGCCAAAAAATGTATAGTCATACCCTTTGGCAAAAACAATGTGCCCACAAATTACCACATAGGCAGAAACCCATTAAGTACAGAGAACGTTATTAGGGACCTGGGGACCCAAGTTGATAGCAATCTCTCCCTTGAAAACCGCATTGCCAAAGTGGTTAGAAAGACCTTCTACATAGCCCACCTCATCACGAAGGGTTTCACATCTAGATCAAGAGAGGTAATCGTGCCCCTTTATTCATCCCTCATCAGGCCCATCATAGAATACAATGCCCCTTTTGGGATGTACCTTACCCGACACCTGCAACAATTAAAAAGACCCCAAAAGTATCTCACCAAGAGGATCAAGGGTCTCAAACAGATGCCATATGCTGCTCAGTTAAAAAAACTCCAGCTCTACTCAGTTGCATACCGCCTACTTCGAGGCGATTTATGCCTGACATACAAAGCTATGTCAAATCCAGAATTAATGGACATGCTCCACCTCAGTAACTCTAAATCCCTTAGAGCCACACGCTCGAGGGACTTGAACCTCAGCACAGAAATAAATAGAACTTGTTGGAGGGACAGGTTCATAACCCAGAGGCTCCCTTCGCTCTGGAATAGAATTCCAGTTCATGTGAGGCAGAGCACCTCACTGAATCTCTTCAAGAAGAATCTCGATAGGTGGATGGAGAATCATAGGTTTGTCCCAGGGATTACTCCCGTGTCACTATTAGACAGAGACACAGTAAACTAAACCTTAAAAAGGGCACAGTATACTCAAATCAAGGGGTGGTGTAAGCCATACAGAATCGGGCTAGGCTTATAATTGCCCCAGGGAAGATAGCCTAGTATGAACCTATGAACCTATAAATATGCATTATTATTGATCATGAGCTGAGTGTATGCTAACTTTTTGAGGGGTATAATCTTAAGTGTTAGATTGATTGCCTGGCTTATTTGCTGATCATCTATGGATGGTTTAATTTTTCTCCAGTACTTAGAGAAGAGGAGGTCTTTCTGGTATTTGATTTCATTTATCATTTTATATGAATTAGTAATAGTTTTCTTTGTTGTGATAATAGTTTTCCAAAACCTGCTACAAGTTTCTATGTCACTATTGGTCATAGTAGCATTTTGGAGGTAACTGGAACACAGTTCTTTGATTTGTCTTAGGATTATTATGTGTGATTTAGGGAGGTTTAAGTTGGTCCTCATTTCTTGTATTGAGCACTTAAGGTAAGGATAAATATCTTGGATTTTTTTTTCAGTCTGGGAAAAGGGACTAAGTCCAGCATCTTATTATTTATTTTTAAATTTGGGTTTTTATGAAGGGGTTGCAGTATTGTCATGGCATGTCTAAGGTTCAAGAGTTGAAAGAGTTTTTGAGCTAAGTTGATAGAATATTTTAAGGGCTCTATAATGTTATAAGTTTGTATTTCTTTCTGATCCAGGAATGGAAGTGCTTTGGGATTGAAGCCTAGAGCTTTAATATATCTATAATAGATTGTCACCCAAAGAGGAGACCAATTTTCCAATGACGGGTTATGTTCAGCTATTCTTAATATTCTGTTAGTGTTAATGATCGAGTAGTAGATTTTAAAATCTGGTAAATTTAGTCCTCCTTTGTTTTTGGGGAGTGTTAATTTTGGATAGGAGATTCTGTTTTTTTTTTTGGGTTCCCATATAAATTTTGCTAGGAAGCTCTGAATTTGTTTGAAGAATTTATTATGTATTATTGTCTGTGATGTCATGAATATATACATTAGTCTAGGTAAAATGCTCATTCTGATTATTGATACTTTGGCCAAGAATGGTAGTTTTAGGTGGTTCCATCTTTTACAGTCTTGCATTATGTTTTGCCATTTAAGGTTAACATTGTGTTGGCAGAAGTCTTTGGTATTCTGGAAAAAGGTGATTCCCAGGTATTTAGTTTCTTCTTTTATTTTTATTGTGTTTAACAATGGTATTAATGAGATGAGTTTGGGTGTTTTTAGGGGGGAAATATTAGTTTTATTGAGGTTTAGTTTGTAGTTAGACATAGTCGACAAATGTTCAGTTGCAGCTATTATTTTGTTTATATCTGTATTTGGTGTAGTGCAGTATATGTTCAGATCATCCGCAAATGCAGTGAGGTATATTTTGAAGTTGTGTGTTGATGGAGGATTGTGGTATGTATTTTGTTTAATATATAGAAAGAGTGGTTCTAGGTATACGTTAAACAGGAAGGGTGATAATGGGCATCCTTGTCTTGTTCCATTTTTTATTAGAATCCTATTTGACCAAGTTTTATTTATATATAGAGATGTGTATGTGTTGCTATAGAGAGTTTGGATGATCTGAAGAAGTTATTGGGTATATTAAAGTAAGGTAGTGTTTGGAGTAAGAATTCTAGGTTAACCCTATCAAATGCCTTGTGGGCATTCACTACCATTGTGTAGATGTTGATATTGTATCGGTTAGCGTAGGATATTAGTGCATCTAATGTTAATGTATTGTCAATAGTCTGTCTATGTGGCGTAAAACCGGATTGTTCTGGGGAGATGATTTTCTCTATCAGATTTTTCATTCTGTTTGCAAGTATAGAGGTAAATATTTTAGTAACTATATTTAAGAGGGAGATGGGTCTGTAGCTGTCGGGGTTTTTGGGCTCTGTGTGTTCTTTTAATACAGAGATGGTTTTAGAGGCATTAAAGTGGATATCATTTATTTTATAGTTTATTATGTAATTCAGTGTACAGTATAGTAGTTTGGCTATCAAGGTGGAAAATGCTTTGTAAAATTCTGATGTGAGTCGATCCGGACCCGGAGCCTTATGCGCTTTTAAGTGTGTGATTGTTGTAATAATTTCACTGATGGATATCGGTTCAGTTATGTTTTTTTGGTGGTCTAAATTTAGTTTAGGGAATTTCAGTTTTTGAAGGAAAAGAGTTCTATCTTCCTTTGAGGTTTGTAGTATTTGTGCTCCATATATTTGAGAGTATATTTGTTCAAATGTTTTAATAATGTCTTCATTTTTTGTGTAGTTTTTGTCTCTGTAGTTTATTTCTGATATATTGGAGGCATGTTTGTGTTGGGAGATAATTCTGGCCAGAGCTCTAGATGGTATTTGAGCTTCTTCTGCGTAAATGGCTAACATTCTGGCTTCATAAAAAGATAGGTTCCTGGTTTCTAACATATATAGATCCCTTTGCAGTTTTAAAAGTTCTGCTTCTGTTTGGTTTTTGAGGTTATTTATTAGTTCTTTTTCAAGATGCCCTATTTTCCCTTTCAGTATATGCTCCTCTTTCAGTTGTATTTTTTATAGTATACTGCTTTTTTGATAAACAATCCTCTAATTTGTGCTTTGGTTGCAGCCCATTCTATCTCAGTTGGTACTTGGGAGTTAGTGATATTTGTAAGAGCTATTTTTATTACTGCTTCTGTTTCTATTATTACATCCATTTTGGAAAGTAAATTAGGGTTTAATGACCAATTATGACCCCTATTCTCTAAATATATCTTTTTGTCCCAGTTAATGTTCAGTGTAATTTTGGAGTGATCTGAAAAGAACCTGGTAGGTATAGTTATTGTTGGGTCGATGTTAATGAATATGTCAGAGATTAAGAAGAAGTCTATCCTTGACCACATTTTGTGGCATTGTGAATAGAATGTGAATTTCCCTGTTCTATCTTCACTGTTCCCATATTTAAAAGGATCATATAGTTTGAAATCTTGTTGGAGTTCATTAAGGGCTAATGTGGCTTGTTTATTATGTGATTTGGTCAAATTAGATTTATCCTTTTCTGGGTTTTGATATGTGTTCCAGTCACCTCCAATCACTAGGTAGTGATCTTTAAATTGGTTTAAGGTTGGGTACTAATGACATAAAAAAGTGTTCTTGGTTATTACAAGGTGCGTAAACATTAAGTACCATTATAGGTTTTGGTATTGTAGGACTAGTAAATGTTACGTAACACCATCTTCCCTCCTTGTCAGCTTTAGTTTTAAGTATTTTTTCCTTAAATTGTTTTTTAATTATTATGGCCACCCCAGCACTGTTTGTTTTCCCCTCTGATGCTATGATTTGACTTATCCATTTCTTTCTGCTAATTTCTGCCCATTGCTCCACAGTCAAGTGTGTTTCTTGTATTAGTATGAAGTTGGCTGTGGTTTTTAATGTAAGGTGTAAGAATAGTTTTTTTTTTCTTCTTGTTTTGGAGTCCTTTAATGTTCCATGATTCTATTTCCCACATTTATTCATTAAGTGTATTCCTTAGATATGTCATGTACATTAGTTTTGTTATCTTTGTATGTGTTACTGTGTGATGGTTTAGGAAAGCATCTATTTATCCCCATCCCTACTCTGTGCCTAACCCACTATATCCCTGGACCAGGAATAATCGGGGGGGGAGGATGAAGGTTTGCTATATGGTTTACCTTTACGTCTAATCTTGGAATGTGTTTTATTTTTAGACATAGATTTAACCCATAGTATCCCCCCTGTGTTACTATATACAATGCGGACAAAGCTGAACATACTAGTTCCCTCAACAAACACTGCTACTTAATGTCCCTAGCCTCTTTCAACATACTATTTATACACTTATGGTATTGCATTTAAGGTGCAGCATGTATTGTTTTTGTCTTGTGACTAATTCTTTCTAATAGTATTTTTTAAAACAGCATATTAATATACATTCCTCAGTAAATTATAGCAATATATGTACCATAGTAATATTGTTAAACAATCAATCTTGTCATTTTTACATTTTTCTTTCATTTAACTTCTTTTTCCTCCTCTTTATTTATTCAGATTTTGGCCTTCTTTGGTGCCTGTAATGTTTTTCCACATCAATCTGTGTGGGTTAGAAAATATATACTTGGCACCTACTTATCAGGGGTAGGAAATATATACATAGAGAAAAAAAAAACAGCTTAGCCAAACAGTCCTTCTGCTATAGTTAGCATATTAAGGCTATATTTACATTATCCCAAGATTGTTAGGTTATTTTACTATTTTCCTGAGACTACTTCTCTCCAGGATCTTTTAACACATTTCTAGTATTTACATAAAACATTTAACATTGTTTTTCCTTTCCTTTCACCAATATTAATGTATGAGCTAACCTGTTTCTGACAGTTTATTTCTTGCCTATTATTTAAGGCTGGATTATCATTCACCTTCACAGTACTGAGTGTACTCTTTTAGTGAATGGTTCATTTCAACACTACCTTATTTCTTCAAGGTTTTGCTTGCAGGTTGGTTGACATATATGGTGCAGCTTTCTTCTTTTAGCTGGTGCAGATCAATTTTCATTTTTCAGGCAGTAAAATAATTTGGAGCTTGCTGAGATCCATTTTGTCTGACTGTTCTTCTTAATGAAGCCCTCAAAATCATAGGGGGACCAATTTTGCAGACCAATGTCCCAGGAGGAGGTTCCTATATTCGCACATCGGAAACAGCAGTTGATTTTTGGTTCCTACCCAGGCTGTACTTCCTTTTCCTGTGTTCCTCATGGCTCACATCGTGGATTTAAGGGCCTAGACAGCAAGGGGAAGCTTTCAGAGTTGGATCCCAGCTAGAGTGCTCGTGAATGGGGTCGTTTCTTCACCTAAGGGTCATTTATCATTTTTTGTAGATTTATTTTGTTTCTGAAGGTGGAATTTGCTTGAAAATGGCCAGGAATGTCTCTTTTGCCTCTTTGGGGTTAGCGACCATGTATTTAACCTCTTTGATATAGAAGATTAAATGATTTGGATATTTCATCTGGAATTTGATTTTTTTTTCTATTAGGAACCTGCAGTATGGAGATAGTAGTTGTCTTGCTTGTCTTATTTGTATTGGGAGGTCTTGAGCAAAGGAGATTTTATTATTATTCCAGGTGAGTGTGCCTTTTTTCTTTGCTGCCAGTATGATTTTATTTACATCTTGATAATTTAATATTTTAATATAGACAGGTCTTGGTTTCAGTGGTGTTTGCATTTCCCACAGGTCTCTGTGGGCTGTCTCTATTGTTATTTGCTATATTTCTTCAGGTTCCTCTAGCAGGGAATTTATTTGCTTGATTGTTGGTATTAGATTGTTATGAGATATAGTTTCAGGTATTACACTGATGATGATATTATTCCTTCGAGATCTTGCTTCTAGGTCTGTTATTTTTGCTTGTAAGTTTTGTATTTCTTTGTCATGGGCATCAGCTCTTTGAGAAATAGAATCTATTTTTATTTCATTTTCTATTATTTTGGACTCAGATTTTTCCATTCTGGATATTATTTGGCTGAATGAGTCACCAAAGGTTTGAAATTGTAATGATAAGTCCTTTATTGCTTGCTGAATAGGTAATAAGGCAGTTTTTATGTCTTCTAGATTAGCTGGCAGGCCTGTCTTAGATTTATTTGTAGTTTTAGAGTTGTCAGTTTGTTTAGTTGCCTTTTGTCTTTTTGAAGTTGTGTCTTTCTCAGGTGAGGCTAGTACTGAGAATTTGGTCTTAGTTGTTGTTGTTTCCATATTATTTTCATCTTTTGACATCTTGCTGTATCGTGTTTTTCCAATCTTGTAGTCAGATGCATAGCCTTAGTAGCACATGGCTTAAGTTATTATTAAGAAATCTTAGTTAATCCTGCTGTTTCTGAGCTGAATCTGTCACTTTTTCTTCCTCTTTTGTTTGCTGGATGATATTAGCAGGAAATATCTACAGCTATTTCTGTATTATTAATTCTGTGTTGCATTCTGGGTTTGTTTTAATCCAGGGTATCTCAGAGAGCTAGGTGATAGCAGTGTTCACAGAACAGTGGCCATTTTAAACTCACCATTGATAATATTTTAATATCTATATTTATGAGAGGTACTGGTCTATAGTTGTTTGAGTTTGATATGTCGGTATTTGGTTTTACAATAAGGATGGTCTTTGAATTGTTTATGTACAGGTATGAGACACCAAATTCTATTATGTAGTTATGCACTCTTAACAGGACAGGTGCAATTTGCTGCTTACATTTCTTATAGAACTCTGCCACAAAACCAATGGGGTCTGGTGCTTTGCCAGGTTTCAGCTTATCAATAGTCAGTCTAATTTCTTCTGCTGTTAATGGGGCTCTAAGATTGTTTATTTGTACTACATTTAGGAGGGGGAATTTTAAATCTTTAGTCACTTGTTGAAAGAGGGATTCTTGGTACTGATCCTGTGAGCCATACAAATTTTGGTAAATCTCTTCAAAACCCTGTATAATTTCAGTGACTGAATGTAGGATTTTATTATTATAGTTAATTTCCCCTTATTTTAGATGGGGCATTTTTTAGGTTAATGATTCTTGCTAGCATTTGTGAGGGGGATGAGCCCATTCCGCATATCTGTATAATAACTTTAGTTCCATGACAGAATATTGTAGTGTTTGTAACTCATATAACTCTTTCTGCAGTTTAGTCATTTGGTTCTCTAGATCCAGGGAATGATTCTTTTGTATTTCTATCTCTACTGCCTTTAGCTTATTTTCTACACTGGTCATTTTCTCCTTATTTAAGTTTTTATATAACAATGCCTTTTGTATTAGGATTCCTTTGATACTGGCTTTAGTGACCTCCCATTAAATATCATAAGGCATTTCAGTTTCTGTAATAGTATTTTCTGAATAAGAATGGTAGCAATTTATTGGATAACGTCTCTTTTGTTGATTAGGTTAGGATTTAGAGTCAAATTAGAAGTGGTATCAGCTTGGTGCTTTGATTTTGTTTCCTTTATTGTTATGCTAATTTTTGAGTGATCTGAGATGGGTCTGGGTTCAGAGTTATAGGTCATTTCATTATCTGCTATAAATTCAGAGATTAGAAAAAAGTCTATCCTGGACCATGGTTTGTGGTGAGATGAGTAATGCATATAAATGCTAGTTGATGTGCTTGTTCTATGCATTTCAAAGTGGTCTAGTAGGTTAAAATCTTCTATTAATTCTAGTAGAAAGGTGGTGAGTTGTGGTGGTTGTTTATTTTATTTATTTGTTCTGTTCATTTCTGGGTTAACTATCATATTCCAATCACCTCCTACAATGAGCAAATGTTCGGGTGTTTGTGTTAGTAGGCCATATATCTCGTATAGGACATCTTGTTGATTCATGCAGGGACCGTATATGTTTAAGAATAACAAGAGGTGTTTTTTTGTTTAGTGAATGTTCGCATGTAAAGAATCACCATCTTCCATTAGGGTCGGAGTTACTTTTTTAATATAGTTCCATTAAAGGATTTTTTAACTACTATAGCCATCCCTTTTGCTGATGTGATGTCGCCTTCTGCTATTAAATGTTGTATCCATTCCCTGTTTTTAACATTTTCCCGTTGTTCCCCTATCATATGGGTTTCTTGCAAGAAGGTTATCTCTGTGCTAGTTTGGTAAATCAGATGCAACACCAAGTCCCTCTTTTTTATTTTGTAGTCCTTTTACATTCCACAAATCCACACATATCATCATTGTGAGGACTCACTAATCTCTTTACTATTGTATAATATTTTTTATTTTTTATCGTGCATGCACCATATCTTGGGCATGGTTTGCTTGGGGTTACTAGACAAATTTCAATAATGAATGTGACACCATACTCTTTCAGTATCCCCCCCATACCTACCCACACAAATCTCCTACCTGAAAGAGCTAAGCATACAAATGCACAATTAAAACAAAATGTATATGTATACATATATAGATTCTTATTTTTCACTTTCACCATATCTCTATGCTTATTGTATACCTTACTTACTCCCATCATCACCCTCTCTCTCCCTTCCCTCCACTCTCACTATATCTCTATGGTTACTGAATACCTTACTTACTCCCATCATCACCCTCTCTCTCCCTACTCTCCACTCTCACTATATCTCTATGGTTACCGAATACCTTACTTACTCCCATCATAGGTTCATAGGTTTATACTAGGCTATCTGCCCTAAGGCATTTATAAGCCTAGCCCAAATTTTTGTGGCTTACGCCACCCCTTATATGAAAAAATACTGTGCCCATTAGTTTGTTGTGCCTCTGTCCAGCAGTGACACAGAGATGATTCCTGGGGTAAACCTACGATCTCCCATCCACAGGTCAAGATTTCTCTTGAACAGAGCCAGCGAGGTGCTCTGCCTCACATGGATTTGGATTTTATTCCACAGCATAGGGAGTCTCTGAGTGATGAATCTATCCCTCCAGCACGTCCTATTTATATCCGTGCTAAGGTTTAAGTCGCTTGCTCTAGTGGTTTTGGTGGATTTGGATTTTTTGAGGTGGAGCATGTCCATTAATTCCGGGTTGGACATATCCTTGTATGTCACGCACATGTCACCTCTGAGCAGACGGTATGCGACTGAATAGAGCTGGAGTTTCTTCAATCTGGCAGCATATGACAGATTTTGGAGTCCCTTTATCCTTTTGGTGAGGAACTTTTGGGGTCTCTCCAATTGCTGCTGATGTTGGGTGAGATACATCCCGAATGGGGCATTGTACTCGATCATTGGTCTGATAAGTGAAGAGTACAGGGGAACAATGACCTCACTAGATCTGGATGTGAATCCCTTCATGATCAGGTGGGCAATGTAGAAGGTCTTTCTAACCACTTTAGCAACATGAGTGACAAAAGAAAGGCCACTGTCAACCTGGGTCCCCAGGTCCCTGATAACCTCTTCTGTGCTTAGTGGATTGCCACCTATATGGTAGCTTGGGGTTACCTTGTTTTTCCTGAAGGGTATGACTATACATTTTTTGGCATTTAACTTCAGGCCATGGCTCTGGCACCAGCTATCTGTTTCCGTGAGTCCCTTCTGAAGGATATCCATGTCCGATGCACTTTCCACTATGGCGCCCAGTTTGCAGTCGTCTGCAAACCTCATCACCCTCTCTCTCCCTACTCTCCACTCTCACTATATCTTTATGGTTACTGAATACCTTACTTACTCCCATCCTCACCCTTTCTCCCCCTACTCTCCACTTTCAATATATCTGTATTTGCTTACTGATCCTATGCATAACAATTTACAGTACCAAACAGGCATCTCTGTTACACTACTCTATTGTTTATTAAGCTATTGTATCGCTGAGGCACTACTCCACTGAATAATTTCTTGTTACTAAGATTAACTGCCAAAATATGTGTTACTAAGTGATCCTGTTAGCTTTATTATTAACCTGAACTGTGATAATATGTTACTATGTGATTTATTACTATCATGTCTCTGATTGTTTCAATATTGTTTAAAATATTGACTGTTACAATGTTGTTATGTGGAGCTTTTCTCCCCGGGCCTCTGCTGAAAATGGGCAAATAAATAAATACATACATGCATATACACACACACACACACACACACACACACACATAGATATATATATATATATATATATATATATATATATATATATATATATATATATACACATACATATTAGTAACAGGCAGGTAAGAAAAAGAAATGATGGAGACAGTCAGTGAATGTTCTGATCCCATACCAACATTAATAAGTGATAATATGATCTTAAAGGCAAAGTTAGTAGCTGCAGAAGCCTACCTGGATCTTCTGGATAAGAAGTTGTTAGATCAAGAGGACAGATCAAGTAGGAATAATCTTCAATTTGCTGACATAATGGAAGGTCTACAGGGCAATAACTTCCCACAATTTATGAGGGGAAAAAACTGAGCAATGGATACAGATGAACTTAGAAAAGGTTCAGTTGGAGACAGTGCACAGGACAGCCTGGTAACTACAGAGAAATAGAGAAAGCAGACCTAGACAAACTTTTGTATGCTTTGCTGCTTTTCAGCTGTGATTAAAACTACTACCTCAGCTATGGTAGTAAAATTATGTGTGGGAATCTTTAGTATATATGGGCATGGATTTTTCAGTGGTAACCCAAAAGAGAAGAGCAGCTTTTTATTCTGTAAAAATAAGTGCAGACAGAAGAACGTGAAATATAACATTTTGGACCCAGCGACATTTAGGATTTTTCCAGAGGAACCAAGGACTTTCACACAACCAGAAGAGGCAAAGCAGGCTAAGGAGCCATGGAAAGCAGGAAATTGTGGACAGCTATGTGCGCAAGAGGGTTTCCAACAACCAGATGAACATCAGGTTACTTTGTTACAGAAGGGAGGGAATAAAGTATTTATTATTTATAAAAAAAGTATCCAGCATTAAAAACACAAGTGTATCTACATCAGGAAAGAAGCTTTAGAAGCCTGGGAAATATTGATAGAACTTAATTGTCAGCAAATAACTAAAATCTTAACACTGAAACTGATCAAGTGTAAATTGCTGAGATTCTCAAGGAAACATTATGTATACTGTGATAAGACTTCCCAGTTTGAACAAAATTTAGTAATTGTTATACCTCATATTCAGCTGTTATATTAAAAATTAATGAGTGTTTGCTATGGATAAAAGGGAGAGGTTCAATAAACAATGTATTTGTTTGAGTTATGCAAATATAGTGTCAGATAAGATGGGACAAAAAAGTAGTTAAAGTAAAATGAACATGGTTAGTTTTAAAAGAAGGTGTGGAAAACATGGGGACTGAAATGCATAAAACGTGTGTATGTTTTTCTACATCACTAAGCAGCTATGATTGCAGTATACTGACTTGACAGAGGAGGACAACTGAGCACATGACAACTGGTATCATCCAGCTGAAGGGTATGCATCTCAGGAAGAAATGCCTAATGATATGTTGCAGTTCATAGGATCTAGTGAAGAAGGGCAGGCAACATGAGAAATAAGCGATCAGGTAACGTGAAAGGTAATCTGTATGTGAAGGCAGAAGGACAATTACAGCAAATAGGATGTTAAAGAGTAAATAAATTGCAGTTCTGGGGTTTTAGTTAAGGGGATTATTTCTTACAGAAGAAGGACATGGGGAAGAAGGATATTTGTCTAGTATGAGATGTAAACTGTGTTATCACAAATAATACACGAGTGTGTAAATAGGTGGGGTTTAGCTTGTAGAAGGTTGGAGAGTCAGAGGTAAAAGAAATCAGCTTCTACAGGGCTAATAGGGTAATACAAAATTTAGGTGATTTTATAAGACTTGAGAATGCAGCATTATAGATGAAGACAGCGAAGTAATAAAAATGTTTGATAGTTCAGAGAAGTCAACAGGAATATACATTATATGAGGTCAGAATTTTGTGGCTGACTTTCCTACAGTCTCAGTGAAGAAGTTCATTGTGGCCATCTCAAACAGGGCATAAATAGGGCAGTATGACAGCACCAAATTAGGGTCCGATGGCCTTGCCTTGGGAGCAAGCAATTTTTTGATGTACATAGTTGAGGGGCTGGGATCATTTATGATGTTATAACTTGAGCACTAAGAAAAGGGGAGGAGAATGGTTAACAATGTGTAGTCCAGAACATATCTCTCAACTGTTCAGATTTTCACAGAATGTCCTGATTTTTGCCTCAAAATTTTAGTGTCTGTCTTTTTGGCTTTTCCCGGTTAGGGGTCGCCACAGGGGAACTCCGGTCACCTAATGATTGGCAGTCGATTTTTATGGTGCCAAGTTGCCAGCCCGATGCCCAAACTTCAGCGAAGGCACACCCATTCACGTATGTCTTTCAAAGGCCACTCGACCGTGGGGAGGACATGCAGACTCCACACAGAATTGCCTCAAAATTTTAGTGTGTTTCTCATAATTTTTTTGTTTTTTCTGGCAAATCACTGGGATGATCTGAGGAATTAAATTAGTAAATAACCTCATACATTTAAGTTTCAGACTTCATACCCTTTAGAAAATGAATTTGAATACATACTTAGTTATTCTAGAAATTTTCTAAGTTTATAAGAGTAATATTTAAAATCTGTCCCTATTTTGGGCCTTTGTACACCAGTATGTCAGACTTTGTTCAGATTTCTTGGGCTAAGAGATTGAGACGTGTGGTCCAGAAGAGGTGTTATGTAGATTAACAATCCAGAGAATAAGGAGAAAAAGTGAATCGATGAAGTGTGAGAGAATGACAGGTTGGAAAAAGCTAAAGTATGATATGCTCTGTGATGATGTGAGGTATTGCTAGCTATGACAGGAGAAGTATGATAGTGGATGTGTAACATATGCCAGCATAGCTGGCTGGAATTTTGTAAATAATTACATGCCATTTGTATATCAAACTGATTTGTACAGTTGCTTAGGTTGATAATGTATTTGTAAAGTTTCTTGTGTTAAAAATGTGCCAACAGTGGGTCCCACTGGACAAAAAAGAAATACACCTGTATGTCACATTATATTGTAACTGTTGAAATGAATATATTGTAACACAGTATACTAGAAGAGAACAGGTAAATCTCAGTCCAGCTAACTTTGAAAAATAGTCTGAAATGAAATTACCTGGTAGGCTATAAATATGTATCTTACAGTTCTGAGTGCAGCCAAAGACAAAATGCCTGTGAAAACCAGAACTAGAAATCATACTGTATTGTACTTAGGGGGTGAACTAATTGCAACCCTGGAAGGGTAGAAGTTTTTGAAATAGTTTTATAGCTTTCAGATGCAATAACACATCTTAGCAAAGCTCTATATGTGTGTATTATGACACAAATGTGCTAGATTATGGTTCAGTTTCTAGTAAAGGAGTTAGTGTGGGAACCAGAAGTCAGATGACCAGATGTTTGTGATGTCAATCTGTAGTCCAGCACTGAAATGGTGTTTTAATACTAGATGAGAGAGAAGTCTCAGAGCAGTTTGTTTTTGAAACCCGACAAACAGGATCACTCACCTGCTTCATCTTGCCTTGCTTTAGTAAGTAACCAGGGAATATTAATTCTTTAGATCAGTCAGGAAAATATATTGAGATTAGTTAAGTACTGTTTTTCTGTATCTGCATGAATCTATCTATCTGTGTTATTTTTTTTTCTGCGATTGAAACTCTAGTGTTTATTGTAAACAGATATTTAGTATTTTCATGTTCTTTTATTATTTATTATTAAATATATTTAAACTTTTCATTGTGGCTGGTCTTTTGGAGAATATTATAACATTTGAGAGTACTTACATTTATTTGGTGACACTGTGGCCCTCTTGAAAGCCTTGGTTCATTGGTCAAACATTATCATTTGTATTAGTATTAATTTTATTCAGTATAATTGGGAACCCTTGTAAGAGCCTCAGAGTAGCTGGCTGGTGGCAGTGTAACTACCTTATAGTCTGGGCAAAGGATTGCAGAACTGGTAGATCTGTGCCAGCCTTTCCTAGGTGTGTGTGTGTGTGTGAAAATCAAATGTTAAAGAGTGCGTGTGTTAGCTACTTGGAGCAGGGACACAAAGCACTGGTTTCACAGAGAGAGTAGTAGAGGACTTGGCTTGGAACACTTGGCTAAGGACTCAACTCTGCAGCTGTGCCAGTGGGGAGTCTTATTTGGGGCCTGGTGAGAGAGAGGGGAACCCAGCCCCAGGACAGGAGTGTGTTCCCTGTGTGCTGTTAAGGTAAACTGTGCTTGGCGTAGACAGCTGCATCTGAAAATACTGTTTGTATCTATTTTTGTTCCAAGTGAACGTTCCTCACCATTGTCCATGGTGAGGACTGAGACTACTTGATTACTGGCCCAGAGGAGGGATGTCACAGGCTTAATGCAGATTTTACATTGCAATGTGAATGGGTTAACCAGTCCTGTGAAGAGGGACTATATTTTAAATCAGGTGAAAGCAGAAAAAGCCACTTTTGCCATTGTACAGGAAATGCATTTGGAGGTGTCTGAGCACCAAAAATGATAATAAAGGGACATGTCAAGTAAGCTGGAGCTAGTTACAGTGGAGAAAACAGAAAAGGGCCATTGATTATGAGACACAGAAGTACTCCCTTTAAAATATTAGAAAAACTAGAGAGTCAAGATGGATGTTTAGCAATGGTGAAAGGGATTGCCTAAAGAATAAAACAATGGTAGCAGGCCTATATCTCCCTCCTAAATGTATAAGACAGTTTTTTTACTAAGTTGATATTGGACATAATGAGGTTTTGTGGGGGTGTATTGTTAATTTTGGGAAACTGGAATATGATTTTTCAGAAATCAGAAATATGGGAGGCAGAAGAAAACAGCATATATCTAGACTGGAAAAAAATTATAAAAAAAACAGCTGGAAGATATGCATCTATTATGTATGGGAACTTGGCAAGGAGTGGAGGTACAGCATATGTGCATTTTTTCACTCATATTTGCAACATCATCCAGATTACATAACTAAAGAGAATGAAGGGTTAGTGAAGGAGATTGGGATTGGTTCCCTGATTTCTGATCAAAAACTGGGTTGTGAGAGTGGAGATGGAGTAGGTAGAACAATGGATAGGCACTGGGGATTCCCAACCTATTATTTGAAAAACAAGGAATTTAGTATTTGGATATCTACACAGTTAGCTTCTTTACCACAGGAAAAGGGTGAATGGACCATGGAAATATGGGATGCATTAAAGAAGTCTTTGAATGAAATGGTAAAATAGTATACATGTGAGCAAAGCAAGAGGGAGAAAGAGCAAAGGATGCACACTTTAGAAGAAATAATAGAGTTATAACAGAAGGGTTAAAATAGAATTGAAGAAGAACATTTATTAAAAGAGAGGCTAGCTAAGGTACAGGAAAAAGGAAAATGAGAGAATACAATTCCAGCAAATAGATGTGAGGGTGAGGGAAGTATTTGATGATAACTCCTTCCACCCCCAGTCTATGACACCACTCTTGGGTAGATTGTGGCAGCAGTAGATAGAGGGACAGAGAAATGGAACAAGAGAGAAGGGCTTACTAGTTGATGGATTCAGTTAGTGAGGAAATTTCATCAAAACAGAAAGGAATTCTGTGTACTTTTCAAACATACTTAGCTTAGTAATGCATGTCATAGGTACCACCAAATGGAATGAGATAATAGAGTACTAGGTTTATGGGTGATACTGAATTACCAAAACACAGAGAAAATCAAGCAGAGCAGCTGCAGGCAATAATAAGAAAAGAAGAAATTGAATTAGCAAAAGAGAAACAAAGATATGGGAAGGTCTCCTAGCTCAGATTAAATCCCACCTGAAATTTGGAAGATGGGTGGATTAAACAGTTGAATATAAGTGATAGGTTAATAAATAACATACTAGAGCATAAATATGTATCAATGACATGTAAAGAGGGTATTGTAGGGGTTACACCAAAGTATGGTAAGCATCCTAAAGATATTAGATCATACAGACCTACAATAAACCAAGACCAAAATGGATTCATTGGAAGGAAGAAAGCCTTTGACAATATATTAAGAATTCATATGATAATTCATGATGAAAAGCATAATAAAAGGCATGTAGGAGTACTAGGACTAGATGCTGCAAAAGCTTTTAATACAGTGAAATGGAGATTCTTGTTTGAAGTACTGTGAAGGCTAGCGATTCCTCAATTGATCTAAGGGCAGCAATATATACAGGGGTAACTCTGGGTGATAACATGAGACCAGGGCTATAAGATGTCATACAGCTAACTAGAGGCACTAGATAAGGGGTGCCTGCTTTCTCCCTTTTTGTTTGTGGTATATTTGGAACCCTGAGTGAAAAACTAAGGAGGCCTGAGATAGAGGGGTATAAATGGTGAACAATGGAATGGAATATCTCATTGTATGAGGATAACATTATGTTAACATTAGGTAACCTGGAAAAGGATGCAAATAGGCTATTTCAGTTAATCAGCAGGTTCAGGTTCATCTCAGGGTATAAGATTAATGTCAGGAAATCTGTGGTGACAGAGACACACAGTGACATTGAGTATATACATACAAATGCCCCACCAGCATTTAGCAATATGGCTGAAGGACACCTTTGAAGATTTGTTTAACCATTCATCATCCCTGCCGAGCTCTAACATTTTCCTGAGCCACTAATAAGCCTTAGGTCATTTGAATCACAGTCATGGCTTGTTCTCTCTGCACCACAGACCCAGGGCAAATAAGATGTTTTTAATTTATGTTCTTAATTGTTTTTCTAAAAAATCCTTGATAGCCTTAGTAAAATTTCTACCCAACACCTTATTTTCCATATTGCTAAGACAAAGCCCTTTCTTAGATAATAAATGAAATCTAGATTTAGTATTCCCATTGGAAACATATCCTAATACCACGCTTTAAACAGTAAAATCAAAGAATATTTCTAAATGTCAAAGCCACTTTTACTGACTAGAATAGATAAGGGTTTAGCTAGGTTTTCCTTGGGTTTGTGTAGGCATAAGTGCAGCTAGGGTAGGGTGAAGGGGCAACTGCCATGGGCACAAGGTATCAGGGGGCTAAACTGACAGATGCTGATTAGTCAGTAATGCTGGAGTGGAAATGAAGTGAGACACTGATTTTGCTGTCAGGACTGAAGCACTTGTTTCAGTTATTCATGTATAGAATAAGTTGTAGCAAGTGGCTTGGGCTTGCTGCAATATTTAAAAGTAGGAGACCTTTATTTTTTTTGTGCCAGATCTGGGAGTGATACTGGGCACTAGATGAGCCAGTTACAACTTTGTGAGTAGGAAGCCACTAGGTATGTTGTCTAGTCTCACAGAGCTTGAGTTTCTAATTTTTCTAATTTAATATAGCGAATATAGCAAAATCTCTATAAAATTAAATGTCTTTTTTCATATTTTTATTAATTCCTCATGAGATAAA
This sequence comes from Protopterus annectens, assembly GCF_019279795.1. Taxonomy (NCBI): domain Eukaryota; kingdom Metazoa; phylum Chordata; order Ceratodontiformes; family Protopteridae; genus Protopterus; species Protopterus annectens. Next base: position 920,803,118 of record NC_056729.1, read on the forward strand.
GAATATTGTCCCAAAAAAGTATGTTTATAACAGATATCTAATGAATATGGATGAGTAAAATACAAATAATTCAAAAAAATTAATCCTACAAAATAAAATAAAAAGCAAAATAAGAAAAACAGGATATATACAAATGTATGAAAAGAAAAGAGAAAGAACAATAACACAGTACTAAACAATACTTAAAATTTATAGAAATTTGAAGCATAATCATTAATAATTTAGGATGATATTCTCAAAGCCTTTTGGAAAAATTAATAATTTTAGCCAGTATTTATTTATTTTCCCATTATCTTTTATAGCCAATGTTTGCATTTTTATTAGTTACATGACTAATGGCTTTTAGAGATTTATTAAATGAAAGAGAAGATGAATTGTTCCAGTTGCTTGTTATATTTTTTCATAGAGAAAGCTAAAACAATCTATAATAAAGATATTTAATGTCAGCCAACATAGGGAGATACTGAAGCATTAAACAGACCTAAATAAATGTATACATAGAATCGTTGGTGTGTACTAAGCTAATGGCCTTGGAGCGTTTACAATCCTAGCCCATAGAAGTGCCCTAGCATCGTGCCACCCGACGTTAGTTCAGAGTGCCTCTGTTGAGTACAGCAACTGGAGTGATCCCTGGGGTGAACTTTCTATTACTCAACCACTGATCAAGATTTCTCTTGAAGAGGGACAGCAAGGTGCTTTGCTTGACATGTATGGGAAGTCTATTCCAGAGCATGGGCAGTCTTTGGGTGAGGAATATGTCCCTCCAGCATGTTCTGTTGATTGTGGTAATGAGGTTGAGGTTTCTGGAGTGTGTGGTGTGTACAGATTGGGATTTCTTTAGATGTAGCATTTCTAACAGAGCTGGGTCAGACATGGCTTTGTAAGTAAGCAGAGATTGCCTCAAAGTAGGCGATATGAGACAGAGAATAGCTGGAGTCTTTTGAGTCTGTCTGTATAGGACATGTGTTTAATGCCTAGAATCCTCTTCGTGAGGTACTTCTGTGGCCTCTACAGCTGTGCCAGGTGTCTAGTGAGGTACATGAAATTATTTATCTGAAGAACTTGACAAAAACTGTTGAATGTCATGCTAGTATTTGTAAAGATTTTCCCAGTCATAAAAATATGACACCAAATTAGCTTCTGAAGCTTTCTTGCTTACCAAAAATATTCTAACAAATAGTGTTATTATTTTAGGTATCTTATCTTTGCTAGCAGAATGAAAAATGCACTGTGGATAAGTAAACAAGTTTAAGACAATGTGAAGTAATAACAGAAGATATCAAAATAAGATTTTTTACTTAGAATACAGACTAGGATATAAGTTACTTGTAAAGTAGTTCCAATAAATTCTCAGAATAATTGTTTTGATATAGGATTATACTTTTATATAATAAAGAAGATGGGGCTCAGAAAGAAAACTGCAAACTAATATTAAATATATACATTTAAATTAGTATATCATCAAATACTGAATATTCAAAATATTGACTACCAGTACACTGATAACTTTAGATTTAATCAAAAATGAATGAAAACAAGAAAAAATAAACATCATTTTTTGCATGGCTAATTATATATACCATTTCTGAGATCATACAATAGCAGGGTCAGGGCAAATTCTCTACTGCATCATAGCCCCATAGAAAATGCTGTCAGCAAAATGTTCTTGAAAATGTTTGCTTATATGAGCATTTGCTGTTATTTACAGCTCGAGAAACCACTTGCTCATATGAGCTTTTGATGTTTCACTCTGTAGCCATTTAAACAATTTAGGGATGTTCCTCCTCAGATATGTTGGAATTTCTTCAAGTTTAGTCAATAAATCCAAGAAAGGTACCTCAGGAAAAAAAAAACACTCTTTCACTCTGAGACCAAAGTTTAATATGAAATGTTTCAACACATAAACGCTTTACAAACACTGCGTTTTTGTCTTTGTTACACAGACTTCTTCAGATGCAGACTTTACATAATCACCTGACTTTTATCATCCATCTAATTATTCATTTAGATACAATGAACCAATAAAAATACTGCTTCCAAAATCAACATGACTACATTGGTTAAAAACGTTCTTAAAACCATTACTAAGACCTTTTCCAAAAAATCTACACACATATAAACTTCTTAAATTATATAAAAATGCCTTAAAATCTCTTCATAAATAAGCTAAATACATTTAAAAAAATTTAAAAACAAGTAAATGAATAAAGCATTGGATTAATAAATACATTTCATGATTTTAAAATAAACATAAATGTTAAAAAGTGATAAAGAGTGGTACGGGCTCCATCTTGTGATTCACAGTTAAAATTACACCCATTTTTTTTCAAAGGATTTTCAAAATAGTTTTCTCCTTTTCTGTATAATAACTTAGCTGCTCTCATTTTTAACAATGGGGCTATGGAAATATTGTCATTGAAACCTGGTGGTATTGTGGCTTGCAATGTTATTTGCCACCATAACTTTTTGTACTCAATTTTTTATTCCCACATCCCCCTCTTACTACTTTCTTCACCTGTTCTAACACAAAAATACAGAGTGATTTTGTACATTATCTTGTATGTTTGCACAAAGCATTGGTTTCTTTCTTTGTTTGTATATCATAATGGTTTTCATAGATCCATCTCCTTAGTTTACATTCTGTCTTTCCTATATAGAAAGAACCACACTCCTCACAACTTGCACAGTAAACTAATCCAGCTGAATCACAGTAAACCACCAGGTTTGAATGACAATATTTCCATAGCCCCACTGTTAAAAATGAGAGCAGCTAAGTTATGATGAAGAATAGGGGAAACGTGTTTGGAAAATCCTTTGGAAAAAATGGGTGCAATTTTAAATGTGAATCACAAGATGGAGCCCTTGTATCCCCCTCTCTATCATTTAACATTTGTCATGTTTATTTTCAAATCATGAAAATGTATTTATTAATCTAATGCTTTATTCATTTACTTGTTTTTAAATGCATTTACTTTATTTATGAAGAGATTTTTAAGGCATTTTAGATAATTTAAGAAGTTTATATGTGTGTAGATTTTTTGGAAAATATCTTAGTAATGGTTTTAACAATGTTTTTAACCAATGTAGAAGCAGTATTTTTATTGGTTCATTGTATCTAATTGAATAATTAAATGGATGATAAAAGTTAGGTGATCATGTAAAGTCTACATCTGAAGAAGTCTGTGTAACAAAGATGAAAACGTAGTGTCTGTAAAGCGTTTATGTGTTGGAATATTTCATATTAAACTTTGGTCTCGGAGTGAGAGAGCGCTGTTTTTTTTCTGAGGTACTTTTCTTGGATTTCTGATTACAGTGACTGTGCAGTAGCTCTTTTCAGTGTATTTTTCGTGTTTAGTCAATAAATATTTTCTAAACTGCTGGATTACTATCCAGCCTTCATTATGAAATTGCATTTATTTTGAATAACAGAAAAATAGTACTCCTGATTTTTATACAGTTAAACAAATACATTAATTATTTTGCCTTTCATTAATAATTATTAGCTTCATTTAAGTCCTAAGTATCATTCATTTGGTACATGGAAAGCAAGCACTGTTTCAAAACTTGAACTATATTAATGAAAATCTTAAATAATTCAACATATTATTTATATATGTTAATTTTGTTGGTGGAAAAATATTGTATTAAATACAATTTACAAAAACTAAAATTATTTCATTAGTTAACTAATTTAGTAGGGAATCATTACACTTCAATTTATTATTTTTTAAATAAATTAGATGTACATCTTTCTATGTTGAAACATATGATATGGCTATTTAACAGATATTTACTTAGAAAATTGAGACCAATAAAAAAGTCTCTATACCTGGGAAATCAATATTTCAATTACCTTAGCTCATTACATGGTTTTTCAATGGAAACTTTGGTTTGGCAAGGGATGTAGAGAATTTAACAAATATTTATTTGTTTGATTAATATAAATTTTTATTGAGAAACAAACAACTAATTTGTATTATATATAATAGTTTATGTTACAAAATTACTTTAATAAAATATAATTTATTAAGAAAAATAAAAAAATGCATTTGACTAATTAAAATATTTTCTTTGAAATTATTATGTCACATTTAGTTTAATGATAGTAGAAAAATAATAATAATAACAGCAATATATTTTAATTAATTACAATATCATTTAGCTTGAATTTATTCAGAATGATTTCATTAATATTTCTATTAATAAGGATTTGGGTTTATTATTATTAATAAGTTATGAGTCCTAAGGTTTATAGCAACTAACCATAATATTAATGGATTATTTTCAATTCATTATGGTTAATAGAATAATATCCACAAGTAATACAACATTGTTTCAAGATTATCAATTTAATATACTTTCACTAATGTATTATTTCTACTTGCATTTTGAAAGGGCTGTATAGCTAATGCAAATAATAAAGGAGATAAATTACAAACTTTTTGTGTCTTTTGTAATCTGTGTTCCTGAGGAGAGGTATGACTTGGTTTTTGAATACATTACAGTATTACAGCATTACTTTTTAATTATTTTAATTAGTTCCATATGAAAATTATTCTTTTTGGCTTACACACAGAATCTATATGGAGCTGCCTAGCCTTGTTTGTTTAGCTTCTTGAATGTTTTCTTTGTATGCCTCAATATCATCAGTCAATGATGTAGTTCTTTTCACCTGTAATGTGCATTTTTAACATCTTCAATGTAAATGTAAAAGCTGACTGTGCTGAAGCCCTTCTTTAATAGAGTGAACTTAATTTTACATTTGAAGAGATTGTATTACAATGACTCCTTAACTAGTAAGCGCTAGTGCAGTGGTGTAGGTGCTGCATTAATATTTTAGTTCCTTTCCATATCATAAATACCTATTTTTTTTTTGTAAAAAAAAAAAGATAGATAACCATATGATAGGATGATGATATATATATATATCATTTTCCAATATCCCAAGAAATAATTTGCATTTGCAGACATCCTGCTGTTGTCTGAAGTACACTGGTCATGCATTCTTATAGTACCCACATATAATGACATAAATACATTTGCCCTCTAGTCATAGCTTGAAACCCTCTTAATTTTAATTATATAATAATCCACAACAGCATTCATCTATATACATTATTTTGGTGTACAACAAAAGTTAAAGTCTCCAGCACCTGTTTCTTTCCTGGAGCATTTTTAAAATCTTTAGGATTTGTACTGCAGAGCAACAATGTCAGTCATGCAATCATATGATGAATGTTTGACAATGATTACAATGTGACACTAACATTGTGCTTTATAAACTGTACAGTGCAGGTTTATTATAAATATCAGAATTTAATTTGAAATTATAAGCAGTAAGCATATGATCCTTTATATTTAGTAGGCTGTTAAGTGTTCAGTTTTGTCTTCTTGATTTCATAAAATAACATGACAAAAAATTAAATGGAAAACAAATGCTATTACCTTTCCAGATTCCAAGTCCCATAATGTGACATAACTGATCTTCTTGTCATCATTGTAGTTGGGGAGCAGAAGAAAACTGCCAGTGTGTGTCAAAGAAGCATTATGTAAAAAAAGCATGGATGTTTCATCCTCCAGAGTATGCACATGGGACAGTGTCTCCAAATTGAACACAGCAAGATGGTGAGCATAATGTGAACTCACAATTACCTAGATGAGCAGCAAGTGACAAAAAGCTGACATAAGATATATGTTCATGTGCAATTCCATTTAATTTAGAATTACTATACAAAGATTCGTAGGTGTGGTTCAGATACAGTCATTTAAAGACCATTAAGGAGTATGAAACTCAATTTCATACCCTACCACAGCCTTATCTGGATTAATTGTGAAGCTCACTTATTATATATTAACTCTAACTTTGAAGTACATTTTTTTCATAAATGTAGTATATAACATGAACTCTCAATAGATTACCACTGAAGGCTTCTAAAAAGTGTTGTTCAAAACACTGGCTTATCAAAGGGTCTGTAAAGCAGGAATAATTTACCATTTAACAATTTGAACAATTCTATCTTCCTTGATATTTGACCCAAGACCCCCTCCTCGAATATGATTGTAAATACTTTTTGGATACACAGAAGGCAAGTTAGATCACATAAGGAAAGAAATGCAATTGATTATTAAAATCAGAAATAGCCTTGCAGGAATGTCTGAATCCAGGCTTGAGAAATTACTAGTAAATATTTTCATCTCAGTAGAACTTTTTCTCATGATTATCTTTAATGGAAGCATATGACATCTATATGTCATTCGGAAAAGAAACATATAAATAGTAATGCTTACATATATACATTGCGCATCATTTATTTTAATTCAAGTATGATGCCATTATCACAGCACCTTTTGTGATATAGAGTTATAAATTACTGAAATCATTATAACAAAGATCAACAGAATCCCAGTGTTATCTCTACATGACAGGTGGGTGACACTAGCTCCTCTGATGTCAGCAGGTTGAGAGAGGAAGATGGCAACACAGCAACCCTGTTTTAGTTTGGTTTGCATAACAGTGATTTGAAATAAAGGTAGAGGAAATTTCTTGAAGCTGTGTTCTTAAGGTATTGCCTGTATAGCTGCCACATTGAAGCACTGGAGAAGTTTAAATGATTACAAGTATTGCCATAAAGAGCTTTACTGATAGAAGGGATGTGAAAAGAAGTCAGCAAGTATTTTAGTGCTCTATGTAGAGTGTTAGTAGGGAGCTATTTGATGTATATTCCTCCAGATATAACTTCCAGTACAGGGCTATGCAACATCCTCTACCTTTGTAGCATCTGTTCTCTCTGTAACAAGTTGTGCATACCAGCACTTGGCATGGAAAACTACTGTACATCCCAACTCAGTGACAATACAGCTGAGGGATTTTTAGCTGTCATAATTTCACTGTCCAGTGTGGTTGTCTGTGTAGATATCCCAGTAAGGCATTCACCTGGGAGTTGAGTAGCCATACCCCATGATTCCCTTGCAATAAACTAATAAAACTTGCAAACCTACAATGTTTTGTGTAGTCGGCTATTTATATACTGCCTACTGTAGCGACATAAGAGATGAAGCAGAAAACAGAACATGGACAATCAGAAATCTGTAGGTCACTACAGTTCTTGCCATAGGAAATAACCATTACAATAAATATAGTGACACATGACAATAAGTGGTCATTATACACACACATTTATATATGTATATGTTGTATATATATATATATATATATATATATATATATATATATATATATATATATATATATATATATATATATATATACAGATATATATATATATATATATAACATACACACACATATATATCTTGAGTCTAGTACCAGCTACCTCTGTATTTATGATGAGTGAAATGGTAGCATTGTTCTTGCTATGCTATGTTATGCTGCTATTTTGTACAGAATAAAAGTCATTGAGTATGTGATAAATGCTGGTCTAGCCTGACATTATTTTATACTGCCATTTAACAAGACAAGGCAATTGAAGATATGCACCATGACACCCTGTATACAGCAGTTTAAAGTTTCCAGTGAAAGTTAATCTTGTGTTTCAATATGTTCATTCAGCAATACATTCATCTGCTGCATAAATATATTGCACTTAGCTTTCCAGTTTGGTTCTGTTCTGTGTCACCTTTTGTAACAAGTATATATTTCCTCCCTGTGTCAAAGTTGAATACAGTTTGGTCAAGTCATTTTAGTTCAGTTTTATTTGTGCAGATGTGCCATTTGCTTAAGTTACTTTAAATTAAGTGCCATTTGGTTAACTCTGTCTGTTTTAGCACCTGCTCATGTCAGTGACATTACAATGAGATATGGGATATGGTTTAATTTTGTTCTGATTTTTTTATTTCTATTAAGGTTAATGCCATGGTTAAATTAGGGTTAGTTTTATTGTTTAATTTAATTTAGGACTGAGTCTGGTCCAGGGTTAGATTTTGGGATTGTGTTATCATTAGTGTAAGGACTAAGGTTAGGGTTTCAGCTTACGTTTGAGGTATGGATTATAGCTACATTAGTATGTTGGGTTGTGTAGGTTGGTGAAAAAAGAAAACTGGGGTAGCCAAGGGCACCTCTTGTTCTAACTCATTTATGGACTTAGTGAGAGCCAACTGGGAGACAAGCTAGCACTTTCACATAAAATATATCGCAACAAGGTCACCTTCTACAAATGTTTTGTGGACAATATATTCTTTGTCTGGTTTGGAAGTAGAGAAATATTGGATGACTTTGTGACAAATATAGGTGACACAACTGACTTTTTAAAATTTACCATGCAAGTATTTAGAGAAAAGATCACCTTCCTAGATGTTAATTTGAAGATTAAAGATGGTCAAATACAGACAACAGTCTATAAGAAACCATGCTGGAAGAAGAATATTCTGGAGAGATCTAGTGTGGATCCCACCTTTGTATTTCACTTGAGACTAACAAGGATCACCAGCAATGACTTGGAGCTCAACACAACAATGGGCAATATGATCAAGAATCTTAAAGACAGGGGTTACTCAATGAATGAATGACTAAAAATTACTGACAAGGTGATTTCTGAAAGACAAGGTAGAGATAAGCCCTATTTCTCTAAAAAGATGATGAAATCTGCAGAGAAGAAAGAACCTGTCACAAATAAAAAATATCTCTTAGTACTGCCTTCCACATCTGACAACCGGAATATAATCATCATCATCATCCGGAAGAACTGGCACATGTTGATGTCTGATGATAACATCTTTCAAATTCTGGGTCCACATCCAAACATTACATACAAGAACGTTAATTTTATAAGAAGAAGAGTATGCCACCAGAACAGTGATGGACAGAATGTTAATGATCCCAGTAAGGTGGGAACCCTCAGTTGCAGACGGTGTAATATCTGCACATTTATAGCCAATATTAATCATTTTGTTCATCCCACTATGGGCAAGGTTGTGAGACTTTGGAATTATGCTGCCTGCTGGACCAAGAACGTGGTCTGTTTAGCTATTTGCATGAACTGTCCTAGTTTCTACATAAGAAAAACGAACAAGGCACTTAGGGACAGGATCAAAGAACATTTATATAAAATTAGGAAGGATGATACAACTGCGGCTACAGCTAAACATATTTCAGATTTATGGTACTGGACACTTTGAAAGAAGACAATAGAATGGGTGACAGGAAGAATAAAGCTGAGAAGACTGAACAAGAATGGATCATTCGGTTACAAGCTGACCGGTGTTATAGACTGAATGACGCTGTTTCCATCAAACCTTTCTTGAAAGCTAGACCATTGCCTCACTAAAATATTTTTTTTTCTCTCACAGAATCACATTTAGCCCCATTGATTGGTTATTTGACTCCAACTAAAGGGAATGATAGGCTGTAACACCCTTCTTTCACGCAGATTCCTTTGATTGGCTCTATGCATATAGAAGATGGTTCTTAAACAATTTCAGGTTTGTTTACACTTTTTTGCCGCTTCTAGGATCTATGCACCTTCACTGGCCTGGTTCTGCAGGATTATAACTCAATTAGTACATTTCTTTGGATGTTTTTATCAAGTAAAGTACTTTAATTTTAATTTTACTGACTGAGTAGGGATTCCAGCATGTAGCTCGCAAGACATTTCCCTGCGAGCTACATCGCCGAAACCAAACGGCTGTAGCAGCACTTTGCCATAGTGCAATTTGGCTGAAAAGCATAGCCGCTGCAGCTGTAATCTATGAACGGGCAGCTGCAGCCGTACGGGATGTGTAACGCATTCCTTCTTCTCATTCAAGGAATGCATTTATTTAATTAATTATTTATTTTAGACAACAAAATGAATGCGTTACACATTAGTAATACTCATATTTTTACTGCCATAGGAAATAAAAATAAAAGTAGTAGTAAAGTAATTGCTAGTATAAAACCTGTATTGTTCAAGGCAAGTACTGCATACACTAGAGAATATGGCAGGAAGAGCCTCATATTGTTAGTATGGCAGTAAAAGTGTAATAACCTGACAAAACAGGTCTAACTGCTGGACTGTATGTGTATACTCTGGTATCATATGGTAATGTAGATTTGCAATCACGTAATAGTACTGTAGTATTAAGCATTCTTACCCACACCATGCACCATAACGTGAATATGTAGGAATGCCTGTATATAACAGGTGTAATCCCCAGAGGTCATTTAGTACAACTGAGAGACACATAGACAGTAAACAAGGGAAATGCAGACAACAAAACCTGAATAGCACATGCAACTGAGATGTAAACTGTTTACGGTTTGAATCCTGCCAGTGGTAGTAGTCTGCATACAGAATTATACACCACAACTGTACAGATATGTCCAGACTGTCTATTAAAGTGGCCCATATCTAATGCCATCAACCTGTCCCCCTGGGAAATCAGTGGGATGATCCCAGACATATAGGCAGCAAACAGAAAATACAACTGATTGACACTCATCTATGACAACAGACCTGGAACACTAGCAACTCCCCAATACCTTATGTGACTAAGAAGCCACATATATCCAATTTATACCCCAACCTGTTAAGCTGTGCTCAGAGTGTGTACAGTAACAGAGTGAGATGTATGTGCATAATATGAATGTGTAATCTGGAACCTTGTGCGGCAACAGTCAGGTAGTGCTAACAAACATTGCTTCCACAGGTACGTTGGATACGAACACTGTGCTGTGAAATTCAGACCAATATAACCTGTACTGGTACCATTCACCCTGGTATTGTAGGGGATTGTGACTGTTGCAGTTTCTCTGAATAATAAAGTATTACTGGTCACTGTCACCCACACTATGCTACATAATATAACTGTATAGGAAAGCATGTTATGTGTGTGTCAGGTCACTAAAGGTGGAAGAGGGCACTATTCTAGATATGTCCAGGCATACCAGCATGTGGTCAACACATGGCAAGAGTCTGTGCAGAAAGAGTTGGATAGCATAGTGCAAAACATCAACCCGGAATCCGGCCATATGTGTACAAACAGTCAGTGTTAACAAACATTCCCTCCACAGGTATACCAGGTAAGAGGTGTATACTGCAGGTAAAACCAGTTCATGTGTAATGATGCTGACAGCCATATCTGTGTCCAATATACATCTATAGGGTAGTGCAGTAAGACTTGTAAGGTACAGATAACAGCACTGATTAGGAAAGTAATGCGGAGTACAGGAATATACTACTTGTTAATTGACATCTTTCTCTCCCCCCACCTTATCTCCAACAATAATCAACATACCCACCCCAACTGGTATGTACTGACTCTGATAATGGCCAATCGTTTGATAAATATTCTAATGGTTCCCATGCATATGCCATATTGAATTATTCCAACACTGTTGGCATGGTGCCATCAACATACCTCCATGCTGTTCTTATTACCACTGTGGTCCCATATATGCATGTGTTCTGCTTGCTATGCAACTGTTCCATATCTGGTGTCTGGGTTAATGGGAATATCTATGCATGCTGTTATACCTAACTCTGGAATGTGCTAACTACTACTACTAACCCATATATGATGGTGAAATCTAAACACTATAGCATGCTTTGGAAGGCCGGTCCCAGCAGACCCACCTGTCCCACCTCAGCTGGCCGAGGCACCGGGCACCAGCATGTCTGGGGCCCAACCCCGCACCTCTCTGTTCGTTAGTCCTGCACCACCTTTGGGTGGAACTGCCTCAGAGGATGGGGCTCAACACCCCGGGAATGGGCGCAGACAGGCACCTGTCACCCGTCATCAGGTCGGGGTCGTGGTGCGTACAGCAATCAACGACAAAGTCGGTGATCTTCTATGCCAGCTTGAGGGCCGCATGTCACAATTAGAGTCAGCCTGACTCTGCAGCTCAGCCCCCAGC